>NC_089323.1:10902327-10964827 GCF_036669915.1 Pocillopora verrucosa | reverse complement strand
GGCAGTAAACGGTGCACTGTGGGTGCAGTTGGCATTAGTTGTTTGTTATGCACCGGAAATTGTAGTGGAAATTGTGATGGCATACAGTGAAATATCTTCATCACATTTAGTCATCAAGGCTATCGCGGTTTTCTTAATTTTCTTCAACTCGACGTTAAATCCTTTTCTTTACTGCTGGAAGATAAAAGAAGTAAGACAAGCAGCTACGCAGACAATCAAGCAAACACTTTGCTGTCCGCGGAGTTAGATCATCCTCGATTTAAAAAGTTAATTGCACAAAGACAACTAAGTGAATTGCAGTTTTGGTCCGAAATCGTACACGTAATTCACAAAAGTGATTTCAGACCAAAACTGCACGAAACTGACGCTTTTTTACATCCATTATAAAACCGAAAAACTTCCTGGAAATACTAGAAAGGTTTTGAGGACAAGGACTACAAAATTTGGCTCCATCGTCTTTCATTTCCCGAAATTTCCTTTCTCACTTTACACAAGCCTTGAATCTGACTTTTTTTTTTTTAGCGTTTATATCTCACTGGCGGAAAAAGCGATTTAGAGCTAAAAAATGGTGTAATTCGCTAATAAATCACTCTGCTGTTGGCCAATCAGATTGCAAGGATCACCAGTGGTTTCAAAGTGGATGTAATGAATAATCAAATATAATATACTCTAAGTCATTCCACTACTACGTCACTTTACTATATTGGGGCGATGGAACGGACAAAAAATGCCACGGTATTACACTGCAGATCAGGGTAAAATATGGACGGAAAACGGAGCTACATAATGGTCTCTCTGAACGATCCAAATTTTGTGTTTTTTCCCTTTCTTCAGGCCTCGTGTTTTTAAAAATGAAGTTTAAGGGTTACAGATTTTTTTGTTGGCCATAATGACGCTTTTAATTGATTAAGGGGGTAAGTTTCTAAAGAAACTGTGGTGCCGCGTCGGTGGGAGAGTATAGCAGGTAATTTAGTGCTAACAACTGAGTTGAAAACGTAAATTAGTCACCGCAAAGAGTGAAAAAGCTGACGTTTCGAGCGTTAGCCCTTGGTCAGAGCGATTGACGAGGGGCTAAAAGCTTTTTTGCTCTTTACGGTGGTCAATTTACGTTTTCAACTCAGTTGTCAATACTAAATTACCTTTTAATCAATGGTTTCGTTGGTGTTGCTTTCGTCTTTTGCTCACGCCTCATGCGATCGATAAGAAGTTCAGATGAGGCCGTATGATGTATTTCGAAACTAGAAGCTAAAATTCTTAAATACCTCGTAACTCGTAACTCGCAAAATATCCCCGCGTGTCAGTACAGTATGACCTGCGGTGGTATCTATTAGTAATACCGCGATTTATATTTCAAAATTGTCCAAACTACCACGAGCCACGAAGCGGTGAGTGGTATTTTGGACAATTTTGAAATATTATGAGCCAGATTATTTCAAAATACCACATATAGGTCATGCTACTATTTGTTTATAGTAGAAGCCGAGAAATTTTCGGTAACGATTGGAAAAACAAACACAGACGTCTGCATTCGTAACAATCTTTTTAGGTCAATAAGAAAAAGGATTGACAGTTTTTTTGTGAAACCAGTACAAATCACTGAAGGCGAACAATATGAAATAGTTCAATGAAAGAAATTTTCAAATCACGGTTTTCGCAGTTACTGCTGCGGTAAAGGGAAACTACAAATAAGATACGCATAAGCTTCTTCCAGTGTTTAATTACTGTTCTGTTGAAAAACACGAACGCTAGCTCCGTAATTTATCTTCAACTGAGAGTCATGAAAGTGGTGGACTACTGTTTAGTAGGCTGGAGTCACTGTATTTTTGTGCTGAATGGGCAAACTACACTTGCTTTTGCGAATTTCGGCTAAGAATCGCGAGAGACACTCGTCCAGTTCTTTATCTTCGTATTTGACAATGTCATCTTTAGGACCCTTGCTTTCCGGTCACAACTTCCAAACATTCATCCACGTCGTACTAGTTTTGACCATATTTTTGTTTACTGCTTTTTCGGCGGGCCTATGTATTTCCTCATCGGAAATTTCCGAGAATCTTGCAGCAATTTTTTTTAAAACAAAAGCGTAATTGTGTTCGGTGTTGTCATCCAATTTTGCCGTTATACCACTATTACACTGAAATAATACTGTCCACCGATCAAATCTCACAAATTTCTCGCTTTATATCATAGTATGTTAAACCGCCAAATAAGGTATATGAAGCATCAAATTTATTTCAGAAACTCTTTAAAGTAACAAGTATTATAAGAGAACGCACGTGGGACATTTTTATTAGATAGGAAGTTCAAGATAATCTTTGATCAACCTTTAACTTGTTTGGATAGTCCTTGTTTCCAGTTGAAAGCCTGAAGCATTGATAATTAGTAAATAAGTGAGTAAGTAGGTAAGTACATAATTAGGCAACTAGGTAAGTAAGTACGTAAGTAACCAATAAGTAAATACCACCTTTATTTGAACACATGCTAAGCAAAGTATTTTCATTCTGCTACAATTTATTAACTAATCATCATCAAGAAATATATGTGCATGCTCGGTTATGAAAGAATCAGGACGTCAATTTGATTTTGCTGTCTTATTAACCGTTTATCTCCCAGATATCATTAGTAATTTTCCTTTCCTTTCCACCATACAATTCTTGTGAGGTAAGTTAGGAGAATTAGGTATTGGATCAACTAGTAATCCCCTAATTGACATTTTTCTATTTATTCCCATCACTTTTCTGCTTGATATTGTGTTGATTTTGTAAGAAGAAATTCTGTCTTGATCACTCGTAGGAGTAAGGGGTTAAACCTACATAGCAATATGAGTATGAATGACGTAACTGCGAAGACTTAGGCGAGAGAACTAGCGATGTAACAGTTTTTATGTTTCAATAGACAGAACAATTTCTTCTATCAAACTGTAAGAGAGCGCTCGGCGTTGTTTCCAAGACAACAGAACACAAGACCAGCAACAGACTCAAGTTTGTTTTGTTATTAAACAATTGTCCATATCAATACTTATAAATGTGTGAAGATGGTATTCACTCTTTTTAAGAAGTTCAATTGGGCGTATAAAACAATATATATTGGCGTCGCCAATTGTCAGGGAATTCTTGATCGATCTGTCTTCCAAAATTCAGTGTTAGCATGAGAAAGGAATTTCGAATAAATAATTTAGTAAATATTAAAAATGTTCTTTAAAAAAGATGGTCGCTGTATATCCAGTATGTCTCTTGTAAATCTGCTATTTAGTTCAAACCATACTTCTGTTTGTCATAACTACTCTTCTACACATTCAGTTTTTTTTCAATTTGCTTAGGTCTTTTAAGAAGCCTTACCAGTGCAGTATATTTAAGAATTTTCAGACAGAGGAAAAAGAGTTTCTCTGAATTACTCGCCCTAATAGATGACACTTTATTTAAATAAACTGCTTAAATTTATATTCAAAAAGTGTCTGAAGGGCGCTTTCTTTTCACATTCTTAATTAATGATTTAGCCGATGTCTTTACATTTGCCGATTTGCCAAGAATTCTCAGACTGAGGAAAAAATGTTGCTTGGAGTTAACCGCCCTTCTAAAGGACTCGCTATTTAAATCCTCTGCTTACATTTCGCATTAAAAAAGTGACAAACGAGCACTTTCTTCTAGTGTTTTTAATTAATAATAGAGCCGATGTCTTTAAATTTGCCCAATTTGCCTCGCGAGTGACCTTTTGGTGCTAAGTTGCTCTTGAATTTCCCTTAGCTGATTGAGGCCCGCAGTTTTCCAACAGGCATTGTGGACTTCTACTATTTAGCAATCGTCGAGAAAAACAAGCCAAGATCAGCCATCAAATGTTTCAGATAATCAATCGACAGAAATATTCACCATATACATTTAGGTACAAGTCTCTCTCTCAGAGCAAAGAGAAAAGAAACGACTTTTCTTTAGGAAAAGTACCGGTGTGGTCAATCTTTATTCAGTTTAAAATTTTAAAACATTAAAGGGTCTCTAAGTTGTCTAAAGCTTCTTTTTATCAATTCATTTCACGCAAAAGACATGCATTTTGTCCACGCATTTTTAATAGATGGACGCTATTTAGGAAGCCTCTATATGATAAAGGATGAGGAATAAAAGGTTTTAAGTGATCGTGGCCAAGCAGGTGCTGTGGAGAAGAAATATCTCTCGGGTAAATTAAGGGGGAAAAAGAGAAGACTGTTGATTGACGATGGCGAATTCAAATTTGACATGAGAAACACAGACTAACATACGTTTTCACGAATTTTCTCTGTATCAGCTATTAACTTCTTTCTCAACGGTGCACATTCTCCTCTCCGTCACAGCGTTTCTTGGCAGTTCTTTAATCCTTGTCGCCCTTCACAAGGAATCTTCCCTTCATTTGCCGTCAAACTCTTGTATTTTTGTCAAGCAACAACTGATCTGTTGGTTGGTCTCGTTGCCCAGCCTCTCGCTGCTACTTGGCGGATGTTAATTGTACACAAACACTGGAGTTTTTGGCGATACGCAGATGACGCAGCCTACGTCACAAGCTTTGCATTTTGTGTAGGGTCTTTAGTGACAATGGCGACCATAAGCGTGGAAAGGCTTCTGGCCCTATTGTTGGGGCTAAGATACAAAGAGATTACAACTTTGAGGCACACATATATCATTGCAGCCATCTTTTAGTTTTTGACTCTGATTGCTTCTTTATACCATTTTTGATAAAAGTATAACCTTCTTGAATGACTCCATAGTTGTACCATTATGCCTATTGATCTCAATCATTTCGTACACAAAGATTTTCCGCACTTTCGGTCATTATCAGGCTTAAGAACAAGATCATGTTCACCAAGAGCCAAACCTACCAAATGCACTAAACATAACGCGATACAAAAAGGCTGCGTACAGTGCACTGTGGGTGCAGTTGGCACTAGTTTTTTTGTTTTGTACCAATCAGTGTAGTGGAAATTGTAATGGCTTATAGTAAATCATATCCCTCACACTTAGTCGTCATAAGAGAAGTAGCAATTTCCTTTGTTTATTTTAACTCGACATTAAATCCATCTCTTTACTGATGGAAGATTACTGAAGTAAGACAAGCGGTTAAGCAGACATTTAGACATGGACTTTTTAAATGTTAAT
The DNA here is from genome assembly GCF_036669915.1 of Pocillopora verrucosa. NCBI lineage: Eukaryota > Metazoa > Cnidaria > Anthozoa > Scleractinia > Pocilloporidae > Pocillopora > Pocillopora verrucosa. Next base: position 10,959,710 of record NC_089323.1, on the reverse strand, counting down.
AAATTTCAAGAAGGTGTATGAATTAAAACTGACTATGATTTGAGAGGAAGATATAAGAAGCTCAGTAAAATCGTTGCATGAACCAGCTTTTAATTTTTTTATTTACTTAATTTTCTTTTTGTACGAAGAACTAAAGGAGAGGAGATTCTAGGCCTATTTCATAATTGTGTTTCATGCTGCTACACTTAATCAAGAGCACAAGGAATTTTATGCCTTTAGTCTCTCAAGAATCTTCCTTGCTATTAGAAACTTCAAAGAGTAGTAAAGAAGAGTTGTTAAAATAAATCGGTTTTCACAATAGATCAAGTTCCTTTTTTTGATGGTGACGTTGGCGTTGACGCCATATTAGGGAACTTAAGCAATGGACGTTTTCGGGGCGACGGCGACTTAGACCGGAAATTAAGTCACGATCCGTGCATTACTGCGCATGATTTAGCCAACTTCCCAGCCATCGCGGGGACGTCGGCGACGTGAAGAGCGGGTGTTTGCCGTTGTGGTGAAAACGTGAGTGTTAGTTTTCTGTTTTGGTCATTTTTGTGACCTCTAACAAATGCTATTTTTCGAAACATTACTTTTGATTTCATTGTCAATATACAGGTGACTTTTTAGCTCGATTTACCTGTTCTTTTTTGCCTTAAATTCGTCCTAACTTGTGAGTTACTCTTCTCTCTAGCTAAACGCATATAATGGCCAACTCAACTAGCACAAAATCGTAAGTGAGAATAACAATTGAATCTGTCTGTAGATTTGTACAAAAATTTTCAGCCAGGGTGTACTTTGAACTCATTTCTTTGACCATTTCTTTTTATTTTCAGCGGGAAAACAGTAGTTTACAGCGAATTGCGATAGTTCACTTCTCTACTAATACTGGAAGGTTTAGCTATAAATGTAAACATATACATGTTTACAACCGCTTGGTCTCGCTAATTTCATGAGAATGTTATTTTAATGCAATTCAGTGTAAGGTTCATTTTTAAAAATCTTTGGAAAGCGATTTATATTTTCTTGAGAAATCAGTGCCACTCCAATAAACTTAACTTTACTTTAAACAGACATTTATGATTTGTATCATTGCTAATTACTTATGCAGGAATGCTGAATTTTAATTCTTACAACACAAAAATATGCAAATGATCTAGCCATAAATGGTTGCTATGGGTTTATTCTCACCCTGGTTCAGCTGAAAAATAGCTTTTTATGTCTGGTGTTGGAACTTTTACAATTATTGTTTTAAAGTAAAATTTGCGAGTTTCATGGACAACTAAACAATTGCACCATAATTTTAAATTAGCCTGTTTCTGTTCTCTGATGCATGTGCAGTCATCAATCACAAATAAACAAAACAAACATCTTTTGTCTTAATGTTATCTAGAATAGTGATGGAATGGACAAAGCAGCATGACAGGGCTCTTCTGGATGAAATGACAATCAGCGATCTTTTTCAGTACAAGAAAGGCACTCCAGAAAGGGGCCAAGTATGGGATTCTATTGCTGGTAATTTTAATGCAATAGATTACCCAAAGTTTAGAGTTGCAAAACGGTCATATCGCGATCGTTGGACACTGTTATGCACAAAGTATAAAAGAAGGATGTTAGAAGAAATCCAAGCAACTGGAATAGATGCTGAGGTTGGAGAACTTGATGAGATCATTGAAGAAGATGAGAAGACGCTGCTATTGACAGTGATAAAGATGGAAAGAAGAAAGCTGAAGCTGATAAAAAGGCAGCAGAAGAAATACGGATTAAGGCTATGGAACGGTTTGGAAACACCAGCAAAAGAGGTGGAGAGGATGGAGAGGAAGAAGCCAAAAAGAAAAAAAGGAGAAGTGGCAGTGATGCCGTAGAATTTCTCAGAGAAAAAGCAAAGTTAGAACATTCTTTAGCTGCACTTCCCAACTGTGGGATTATTCTCACAGGGGATTTCAACCATCTCAAAACAAGCCGCCTGCAAAAACATTTCAAGCTCAAGCAACTCGTGAAATTCCCTACGAGAGGGAACGCAACGCTCGATTTATTTTTAACTAACATGGGTGATCATTTTGCAACTCCTGAGCCGTATCCACCCTTTGGGCTCTCGGATCAGTTTTCGTAAGACCTAAGGAACGAATCCCGAACCAGAAAACAAGGAAATCCATCTCAATCAGGGACAAACGGGACAGTAACAAGGCACGCCTCAGCCGTTATTTTAGGAACATTAACTGGTCATGCGTCACATATCAACCGTCCTGCGAGGAAAAGCTTAAAGTCTTCAGTAATCTAGTGGACATTGGCATAAACAATATCATGCCCGAAAGGTCAATTCGCGTTTACCTAAAGGATTGTCCCTAGATGTCAGCTAGGCTAAAAAAGCTTATACGCATGCGCCAACAAGCCTTCGATTCCAACTGGCATGGCCTGGCATACAAGTTCTATAGAAACGCTGTTAACAAAGAAAGGAAACTATACAAAGGGAAATACTACGCTTCCAAAGTCCAAGATCTTAAAGGTGTAAACCCTTGTTCGTGGTGGAAAGAGGTTAACAAGCTTAGTGGCGCAAAGAGTGAGAATGTGAACCTACTAAACGCCCTGAACGTCCCGGACTTGGAGAATTTGTCCTCGCCTGAAATCGCCAACGGTATCAATGAGGCCCTATTAGAACCGTTGCGTCAATTTCAACCATTAAACCGAGAGCCGGGTGTTTACCTGCTACCATTAGAGGACAACCCGGTGTTTCTAGAAGCCACCCCAGAGTGAGTCTATGGAAATTTGTTACACCTGAATAAACACAAGGCCCCAGGCCCGACGACCTGTCTAACTGGTTCTTAAAGGAGTACGCGGAACTGCTATACCAACCAATAGCTGACATTCTTAACTCATCATACAAAGAGCAGAAATTACCATCTGTTTGGAAGCACGCGGACGTTACTCCACTCCCGAAAGTAAAACAAGTCGTAGATCCCAAGAATGAACTCAGACCGACCTCGCTTACCGCATCGCTTTCCAAGGTTGCAGAGGACTTCGTAGTATCAGATTTCATAAGACCAGCCTTAGAGAGGATAGCCGATTCAAACCAGTTTGGCACCGTATCATGTTCATCCAATGTCCTCGCTCTGTTAAGTATGATCCACGAGTGGCTCCAAGCAACAGACGGAAATAGCGCATCTGTGCGTGTTTTCCTCTTCGATGACCGCAAGGCTTTTGATTTCATTGATCACGGAACTCTGGCGGCCAAACTTAAGGAAGTCGAGATCCCCAACAGTATCGTTAACTGGATCCTGGATTTCCTGTCAGATCGGTCCCAGAGGGTGAAACTCAGCCGAGAATGTTTGTCTGAATGGGGCGCGGTACCAGCAGGTGTCCCCCAAGGGACTAAATTGTGGCCGTGGCTTTTTTTGCTTATGATCAACGACCTCTTGACCCCCAGTGCGCTCTTTGGGATGTGGAAGTACGTGGATGATACCACCTTGGCAGAAAAAGTACCGAAGGGGCAACAAAGTAGAGCACAAGAAGCAGTAGACCACGTTTCCAACTGGTCAGCGGAAAATTTGTTCCAGCTAAACCTTGAAAAAGACTAAAGAGCTTACCATCAGCTTCCGTCGTTCCCTGGAACACTTCGACCCAGTCACAGTTGATGGGATACAGATCCAAGCAACGACTTCTAGCAAGCTTCTCGGCCTTATCAACAACACACTAACATGGAACGATCACGTTGATAGTTTAATAAAGAAAGCAGCTAGGAAAATCTATCTCCTTGTGCAACTTAAACGTGCGCGCGTTCCAGCCGAAGATCTTGTCGCCTACTACTGCGCATGTATTAGATCTTCCCTTGACTACGCTTGTCCAGTTTTCCAATTTTCTCTACCTCAGTATTTACAGTCGGAGTTAGAAAGAAAAGAGTTCAGAAAAGAGCTCTGGCGTGTATTTTTCTTAGAATGCCGTACAGGGAAGCGTTAGAGCGCGCCTGTTTGACCTCTATCAGGGAACACCACGAAGACATTACAAAGTCTTTATTTAGATCAATCAGCGAGAAACAGGACAGTAAACTACATCACCAAATTCCTGAAGCCTACAGCCCTCATTATAATTTAAGGCGCCAAAGAACGTACAATGTACCAGCAGCCACGACAAAGCGTTTTGCTAATTCGTTTTTCGTGAAGTGTGCAGCTGTCACCAACTCAAGTTTGAGATGAATGAGAACCCCTTTTAATAGAACTTTAAGCCATTATATATATAATTGTATACTAGTAGCTTGTAAATAATTACGCAATTCAGTATTTTACTGCGATGTGATTTAATAATAAACCAGTCTATAATTATTATCATTATTATTATTATTATTATTATGATTATTAAGAGCTGCAGTTAAGGAAAGATAAACAAAACCAAACACTCTTGATATTACAGCAACAACAGCAGAGGAATCAAGCATTGCTCACCCTCATGGAAAAAATGTTGCCTAAAGAGAGGAATTAACTGTTAATTACTATAACTTAATTTGTTGTTGTTAACCAATGGTGTCTTTTTGAATGGTACTTTGCAGAGAGAGATTTGAATTTATGTTCATTAACTTTCATTGGACAATGGCATTCATGAAGAAATGTTTACATTTTCATATTATAATCATTTAAATTCGCGTATTATGATGAATGCCTTTTGGAAACTTTGGTGGCTTCTCTGTCATGCAGAAGCTGGTGCGAAAAAAGACAAATTAGGCTTAAACAGTTTGTTGTTAATTTATTGGTTAGTAGTGTGTACTATAATAAGAAGTTGATTTTCACATACACGAAAATTTTGAAGAACGCAGAAATACATGCTGATGTGCTCAAAGAATTGGACCAGAAATATGAAGATGGTAGCTTCCCATTCAGCATAGATCAGCTCAAGAACAAGTTCAAGATATGTATATCTGAATGCAAAAAAATTGCTTTGGCTGTTGAGACCTCGACGGGCAGAAAAAGGGTTCAAGATAAAAAGCAGCTTGAAGATTGGTTTAATCAACTATTTCCACTGGTCCAAACTAGGTATTCATGTAACCCTCACATGGCAGCAAAGTCTTCTTTATCGCTGCAGTTATCTGATGGGGAGCAAGTGAAAAGAGCATCAAATAACAGAAACAGCAACCGCTGACCATCATCAAAGGAACTGCCACATCTGTTCCATGTCAAGCACCTTTTCTCTAAAGGCTTGTTCATTCTTGGGAAATGGTTTACATTACCACAACCATGCTGCTGTTCAGACTGGGACAGAAATAGAGTGGCATTGCGAATCCTGTGCGGAAGAGTGGAGTCGCATATCTAGAGAGCCTATTGCTGCGAGCTCGACACTGGAAAACTTTGATTCATTGTCTACCAGCTCTGAGCCCCTCCACCCACCAACAACTGAGGTATCATGGGGACCGCATCTTGGACAGTTTTTGCAAGAACAATTTGAAGGCAGCACTATTGGTAATTAAAATTTTATTTCATTTACATGTATTTGTGCAACATAATAGTTTAGATTTTATGGTTTTAACGACACCAAATAGAAGCAACAAAAAGATTATTCATTTCATTATTATCACAGAGACAAGTTAAATTAAAAGTTATTGACTCCTCTGTGTTACTTTAATTTCAGATGGGACAATAGACCATTTTGAAGACGCGATCGAGGACCCCACTAATCGTGAATGTCTCGTTGGTGAATTCCCTGTAACTTACAGATAGTAGGGCTCAAAGCAAGGCGAAGTAAAATTGATAGTCAGCAATGGATACACATACAATATCAAGTCTAAGGGGTGAATGTTGTTGACTGCCAGTAATCTGTGAGGCCCAAAGTAAACCCCTGCAAGGCATTAGTGATGGAATGCAGCAGTGGTTTCCAATCCTACAGCACCAGTCACAACCACCAGCCAGCTGCCAGGGCAGCCACTGCTGCAGAGATCACGGTTTCAGTAAAGGCAGAGGCAATGAAAGATTAGTTCAAATCTGCAGCAGCTATTGTTAATGAGGTAATTTAAATGAAATATTTTGACACCTTGAATTTTGGGGCACATAACACTACAAACTGGTCAATATTTGGCCAATTTATTTGAATTTTTGGCACCAAAATTATCTTTCAAAGATCCTTGTTACCTTTTCATGTGATTTATGAAGTATACTGATCAACACCTTTCATTTAGTGTACCATACAAGGATATCCTATTTGTATTCATTAAATGTACAAAAAGACCATTTGCCTTGGGGGTTAAAGGGTTAAGGGACTGAAATATTATTTTATCATCTACAGTGGGTTAGATTACTTTGATTTGACATCAGCTTATAGAAGTTTATCCCCTCTTCATTTTTATAGGTCTTCCTCGAGAAACTTGATGGACCATGTCCGAGCCTTTCAAAACTAAAGTTATTGGCGCAAGCTGCACACTGGCTTCGACAAAATACCGGCCCAAAGACCCAGTATACCTGAATTTCAGTTTGGAAGAGGATCGCATTCCTGATGGCTTTTTTCAAGCAGATGTAACTGTCAACAGTAGACGCCATCTTCTCTTTGCCACCAAAAAACAACTTCAGTTGCTCAGCAAAACCAACACCTGGTTTATAGATGGTACCTTCAAGTTATGCCGCCACCCCTTCACCCAGCTCTGGACCATCAATGCATGTGTTAGATGTGAGGACCACATGAAACAGGTCTAAGAACTTTTCATAGCTGAGTAATAGGCAATATTAGCCCTAAACATTCACTCACACCTATGCCTTATCTTGTTTCAGGTCATGAGAACTATATTAGACTTCCTACAACAGAACCCAAAGATTAACCAGGTCATGATTGACTTTGCAAAAAAATTGGCAGGAGTGTCCAATCTTTTTTAATATTTGCTAACCCTCTTTTTTAACATTTTAAATTGCAGATTCGAGAACTTAGTCTTCAGACAGCATGTCAATCAGATGATGGCACCTTCTAGTATCTCTGTAAAATAATGGCTATATCATTCCTGCCTCCAAGTCAAATACTAGCAAAAACCTGACTTCAGCTGCAAGCCACCAATGAACCCCTGCAGAAGTTTGTGGAGTATGTCGATGGCACCTGGGTACAAAGCACTACCTGGCCTCCCTCCTGCTGGAGTGTGAACAAACAATGAGCTTCTTCACCAATAATGACATAGAAGGATGGCATAATGGCCTAAACAAATGTGCCTCAGGAAGAGCCCAGAAGCAACTTTACATGCTTGTACACCTACTGCACAAGGAAGCCTACCTTGTGGCCCATCAGGTTAGATTGGTTTCTAAAAGGAAATTAACAAAACTACAAAAGAAAATTACTACTTCATCCAAGCGAAAATATAACGCTACTGGGAGCAGTATGCCTTCCACCAAAAGTCAGCAGCTCAACTATTTAAAGCTGGTTCCCATGTCAATGGACCAATAGTTCAAAAATTAAATATGATAAGGGATTAAGTTTATGTATTGTAAAAGTTATATTTTAACCCTTTCCGCACTATTTTTAAGGAAATTGACTATTTCCTCGTCTTTAAGCAGAGTGGAAAACTATATATTTAGTCAAGTCAGTGTCAAGATTTTTTAGCCTCTACAATTAGCAACTTTTATAAACATATTTAGTGTATTTCATAGTTTTCTATTTTTTTAACTTTTTATCTATCTATGATGACTTTCATTTTATTTAACAGGGCCTCACAGAATACCACTTTCCAGTGAGATGAACCCAATATCTAAAGACTGTTAAATTAATTATTTAAAAAGGTCAAAATTCAAATTCTCTCCAAGCAAGTACCAAAAATCCTAATGCGTCTTATCCATAATGACCATCACTGACTGAGGAAACAGTGCAGTCTGTACATTTTCCCATTGGAAACCCTGCTCACTTGGCGCGTCTCATTCTTGCATCCGTTTCTTGCAGCAAAATTAGGCTGGGTACCAACATTTAAAGTAAATGCCTTCAATTCTTGCTCAGACTATGATTCGCCTTTATGCTTTGCATTTGTTTGATGTGTTCTCTCTCTCTTTCCACAAAAGACTGTACCAGTAGTATACTAAGTCCCAGTATGACAACACATTGCTGCAGATTTTCATGTATGAACCAGGAAAATTGAGTAACATATGTACCACACTACGGATGGTGCAAGTGAAGGGAATTCTGCCAGAGTCATGCTATGCTTATGTGCATTTTGTTACATGTTGTTGTTTTAGACAAAGAAGCGCTCTTTCGTATGGCAATTTATGATAAATCTTGCACCCATGATGTCACTTGCTCGAGTATCAACCAAGTTGACCAATTAACAGGATTTAGTCTCCACCTGGGATATTTAGAAACCTGACAGAGACAAAAGTGTGTTTGAGGAACTTGAAATGTCTTACTTTTCAGGGTTCTGACTTTAGGATCCTCCTTGATCTTTAATTGTGATCATCCATTCTCTGTTGAGGAATAAATTGTGATCCATTCTACCAAAATTCTTTCGTCATTAGGGTCTTTGATACTCATTCCACTGTAACATTGATCCGGGCATGTAATGTTTGTATTTATTCAATTCATTTACCACAAATGGATGGAACTCTCCTCTTCTACCACGAGTCTATTAGAGCACATTTGTACCATCTGACTAGAAATTTACATCTGTTAAATGAACATTCCACATAAAAATTTTCTTATCTTATTTCTCTCAGACTCTCTGAGTGTTTGAAGTTGAACATCCTTGTTTATCCTCTTGCTGTTTAGTGCTTTTGTACTCTTTGCATCCTGCATCATAGTCACTTTACACCCAGTGTTGAGAATTTCTTTTTGAGCTATTGACTTGCTTGATTTCTTTTCTAGCATTTCCCTTCTTGGGCTTTGGTTTTGGTTTGGTTTGGCTGAGTGCTAAAAAAGCATAAGAGTTGCTTGAGGTTATAGAAGAGAGTGACTTAAGGTTCCGGGGTTCTTAGCAAACCTCCTGCATGTATCCACAACTCAATAGTGTACGCTGTGGTGTTTACCATTTGTTTCATACCATAATATTGATACATCATAGCAAAAACGTTTTTGTAGTCATTCCACAACCTATCTCATCATAACAACCTAAGGTAAATGTAATAACATTCCTTGAAACTTATGGCAAATACAAGATATAGCTCAGCTTATCTCAACAAATGACAGCAAAATTTCACACTGGACATATTTATATATCGTAGGATTTATAAAACGATTTATTTAATAATAGAGACGCCACTGACAAAACAACAAAAACAAAATCAGAAACTTAATGGGTAACTGCTATATTTATTTAAACACAAGTGAAGTTACTATTAGGACATTTATTATTTTTGAAATTAAGAGTTTCAAATGTTTTTTTGTGATTTGTACAGACAGTTATGTTGCTTGTATATGATAGGTCACCTGGTGCCTCCCCCAAACGGTCTTAGAAGAGGAATCTTTGCTGAATTAACTATCCTATCTTCCCTTGATCGACCCAGAACAGATTCTTAACAGTACTGTCAAGGAGAGTTCTGTCAAAGAGAGAACCATGTACCGGCATACACATTTAAATCAAAATGAAATTTAACTAAATGCTCCATGGCAGTGATAGGCCAAGAGGGAACATTTTATATTGTGAAAAAAATATATAATCATGGCTTATTGCTGCCATAGACCATCATGGACCTCGGCACTTCACAAGTGACGTTAAGTGACAGAAAACGCGTGTACATCTGCCATCTTCGTGTGGTTGCCACTATGTCGCAATTGAATCGTTTTAAGAAGCAGATCAATAAAAAGAGAATGAAGAAGAAATTGTCATAAGAGGAGAAAGGGATTACGCACTATGACTCAATAATTGTTCAACGACTAAGAGCCGAAGTAGCCAGAAAAACACAAAAGTATTCTCGCATCGCTGCACAAGAATTCCCGCCTTTCCAAGCCTACGAGATGTTCATTGACAGCATAAAGAGTGCCTGTAGGAAGCGTTACAAAATACTTCCATCAATGTGTTGCAATGTCCTTGCTGGAGAAAACGGTCCTTCTTGCTTCTCTACGAAGCAAATTCCGGACTTCAAGATCACATGCACTTCGTCAGAAGAACTGAAGCATCACAAGGGCAACTCAACACATCACCAAGGGAAAATAATCCTAAGAAGAGATGTGGAGTACTGCCTATTTCCCAACCTGGCCCAAGTAAGATGCCAAAAGTGGCTACAAGCTATTTCATCCCAAAAAGTTTATCAGTGGTGGAAATGCCTAAGCTTGGAAAGACCATCAAGAAAACAAGCACTTCAAGTCAGTTGAAAACTTCAACATGTAGGCAATGGTTCCGTCATGTTCCTGATCTGCTGAAGCAATCCATAATCAACCCCCTGCCCAAGGTTTCCCCGCCTCAAGAAATTCAATCTGACTTGAGACCTATCTCTCTGACATGCACCCTTGCAAAGAAGTGTTAATTACCTTCATGCAAAATGATAATTTTACTACAAGACCAATTGTCCTTGGTAACAGCACTGTTCAATGTGTAACAGCTTATAAATTACTCGGCATTATAGTCATTAATGATTTAAAGTACAACGAGCATATTGATTACAGATCGAAAAAGGCTTCCAAACGCCTGTATTCCCTGAGGATTCTTAAAAAAGTGCGTGTTAATAAAGAGAGAATTGTCAAAGTTTACTTGACAACAATAAGACCTATACAAGAATATGGCGTACAAACCTGGCTAGATATTCCTGAATTACTTGAAATAAGCTGGGGTCAATTCAAAAAAGGGCACTTCATATGATCTATCCATGCCATAGTAACACAGATGCCCTTAATACTGCCAACCTTAGCAGCTTGAAAGAAAGACGAACTCAGCTCTGCTGTAAATATATTTAGAAGGTGACTCTAAAAGACCACCCCATTAACTTCCTCAAGTCGAGAACAACATCTAGTGGTCATAGTTACAACTTGCGGGCCAACGACAACAATAGAAATATTGTTTACGCTGATAGTTGTTGTTGCCGGACCCAGTGTTCAGGTTCCTTTATCTCATTCGCTAGTAAATGTGTAAATAATTTTTATTGTCTCCATAGTCGTTATAGTGTTAATTATTTGTTGATTGTTAATTTAAACCCCTTTAATTCAGTTAATTCTGCAATGTGGCAAATAAACGGTATATATATATATATATATAAACAGACCACGAACTGTCGAATTCAACATCGACAAGGAACCCTTAAGGGGAGTTCAAAAATCTTTTGGAGCCTTTCATAGAGTTCTCTCCACCACCGTAAAATCTATAACATCAATAAAACATTATTTACCTGTATTATCACCTCACAGTTTTTTGAAACCATTTGACAGTTGCACACAAAATTTTCATTTAATATTTGTGATAACAAGCAAATGATGTGTGGCTTGTGATTTCGCTTCGGAAGGAAGTTGCAGTTATTGCAATTATGAAGGTTGGAGCTGATAGTAGTTGTGTTTGTGGTTTTATTAAAAAGTGTTATGTCACATGCACATTATTATAATTTCAATCATAATTTAAAATAAAATACCTATCATTTCGCACTGCAGGTGAACTCTTGTAAAACATCCACATCTGATTCTATTTTTTTTTTTAATTAACCATCTCACCTACACTGAACTCCAAGTGTACTTTGCACACACACTTTTAGAAAAACCCTACTTTGAGTACATGACACGTGAAAACTTTTAGATCTTATTGCATAATTTTCTGTTTTGTAGATTTTTAACAAGTCAAAACATTTTTTCCGAGTCTTAAAGACACGGAAAATACAGTTGTTGAGTTAAAATAAATCCCCATTCAAATGGAAAATCATTCAATAAGGTTTTTATTACATGGGTTGGTAAAACTTCCATACTTGGGCATATTCAATTATGTACAAAAATCTCACACACTTCTGATGTTTATAATTATTCCTAATTATACATGTACGAAAATTATCCTTTTAGCTATTTTTCTACACAAAGATCACTCAAATTAGGATCAAATTTTTAACTAGGCATAAATAAACACACTAGAGCAAACAAATGATGAAACTATCATGTCAGTCTTGATTTCATGATACAAGTGCTACTCTCACCTGGTTTGAAGTCGATGGCCATGTCCATCATATGGAAAACCTCCATAACACTGTGTTGCTGCGGAAGATATGCCTGCATGGTCGCCACCCCACTGGTTTCAGTTCCTTTGTCTAGCCTCAATTTAGAAGCAATTCTTCTTGTCTTGAACAAGTAATCCAAATAAAAGCGTCCAATAAGATTTGGATTGCTGTTAGATATCCAAACTTTCACCCAAAGCTCCTTTTGGCTGCACATGTCAATACACCCCTAGACAAAAATTGGCAAAGAACTATTTTGATAGCCCATCAACTTCTCGTGCCCATCAAGTGAGTGGACAAAGTTGGGATCAGGTAATATAAAATGCCCTTCAGATTTTTTCTTTTTGAACTTGGGAGCTCTCTGCTCTATGGCATTAGGATCTACCTGGTACATGACAGCATAAACCAAATCTCGTGGTACATTCATGTTGTAGACTTACCTTATCTTTTTATGCAACGCCCTACGCACTATCAGTTTTCCTTGCCCTTCCATTTCTTGTTGCACTGCGCTCTCAACTTAGCCGATCGTTGCTGTGATCTGTGTTGTAAATCTCGATGTACCCTAGTCTTCTGTGTAGGGTTCAAAGGCTCCAAGCATATTGTTCAAAATCTCTAGACACGAAGTCTTGAATCTCTTAACATCACAGCTGCTCATTCACATAACGTTTGAAGGTTTCTTTCAAGGTCTGATCTTCCTTCCAATATGAGATGTCATGTCGGAAAGTGCCAAGGTGCATAATGGTCTATGGCAGCGATAGGCCGTGATTATCTATTTTTTTTCGCAATACAAAATTTCCCCCCTTGGCCTATTGCTGCCATAGAACATTAAATTAGAGTTCATTTTGATTCAAAAGTAAATAGATTTTGTTTTGATTTTAAAAGTTTTTATTTTAAAAATTGATTTCATTTCATTTCATTTCAAAATGATTTTATTCCTCTTTTTTATGTTTATTACCAACAAATGAACAAAAAAAATGTATAAAATCCCTAAACTTAAGTAAATTTTCTAATAGCAGTTTTAGGCCAGCATACTGCTCTACTATGGTTAAAATCTTACCTGCCTGATCTTGTGCAATACGTTTCTGTTGAAGGTGGTACCTCTGTGAAACATCCCTTTAAGTTTGGAGTTCCACAAGGATCTGGTTAGGGACCCATTTTATATATTTTTTAACATGTCACCACTTTCAGGCATTGCAGGGAAATTCAATTTGAGTTATAATATTAATGCTGATGACAAACTTTATTTGTCCTTCAAGCCAACCATACCTGATAATGGGGATCTAGCTATGTCTAACATCAAGAGCCGTGTGAATGAAGTGAATCACTGAGTGCTGATGAGCAACGTTAACTTAAATGAAGACAAGACTGAGCTATTGGCATTCTCTGTTTAACATTCTCCACAACCACTTCTTCGAGATATCTCAGTTGCAGATGAAACCATTCACTCCTCGCATTATTGCTGCAATATTTGATAGTCATTTTTGTTTAATAAACATGTTGCCAATATTTGCAAATGTTTGATTTAACCATCTCCGAAACATCAAATGCGGACCACCAAAGTTGGATCATTGCAATGCTCCACTTTATGGCTACCTAACAGTACTATGAAAAGGTTACAGCGCGTCCAGAATGCCACTGCTTGTCTCATCACACTTACAAGAGATAGCAAAGAGTCAAAGCTCTCAACATTTTACTAGATAATCAAGACACCTTGTAGATGTAGCCATGGCCATAGAGTCCTTCAGTTGATGACTCAAATGCTGAACTAATTATCTGATCTCAAGAGGACAAATTCCAAAACTGCTGATTCCAATATTTGAGATAAAAACGTTAAAGTTAAAAAAGCTACCTCAGCTTAGAAAGGAAGCCAACAAAGATTAATATAGATTTAGCTCTAAGCTTACGTATGCGCTGAATGAAGAAACATCTTTGTGTTTGGCTCGTAACTTGGACAAGTTCAAGGAATTGCTTAAGAAAGGAGATAACTTATCTTCTGCTTTTGATACTGTTTCTTATGACATTCTGCTCTCTCATTTTTTGATATAACTGGTGAACATCTACTATGGTTACAGTCTTACCTGTCTGATCTTATGCAATATGTTTCTACTGATGGTGGTACCTCTGTAAAACATCCTTTTAGACGTGGAGTTCTACAAGGATCTGTTTTAGGGCCCATTTTACATCTTCTTTACACGTCATTGCTTTCAGACATTAAAAAGAAATTGAAATTGAGCTTTCATTGCTATCATACCTCTACTTGTCCATCCAGCCAACTATACTTGATGATAGGGATCTAACTGTGTCTAACATGGAGAGCTCTGCAAAGCACTTCTTTGCGATATCTCAGTTATGAAGAAACCATTCACTCCTTGCATGAAGCGAGGAATATTGGTGTAATAGTTTGGTGTGATAGTTATTTTTTGGTGTGATAGTTATTTTTGTTTCAATGATCATGTTGCTAATATTTTCAAATCTTCGTATATCATCAGCTAAACATCAGCTAAACATCAACTAAATCATGAAGGACCTACTGCTGACCATCGCTGAACTTCTTATTCATGTATTTGGGTCTTCAAAGTTAGATCACTGCAATGCTCCACTTTACGGCTTACCTCACAGGACATCCAGAATGCTGCTACTTGACTCATCACACTTACAAGAAAGCATGACCATATTACACCCATTCTTTTAATTATCGGCTTCCAGTAAATTTTGCATCATTTTAAAATTTTGTTTCTAACCACAAGGCACTCAACAACTTGGCACCATTGTACATACCCGATATGCTTGCACCCCACACTCCATTGGGTTAATTACATTAACCAGTTAGACATCTTTTTACTCTGCGGTAAATCCTCCTCTGTGGCAGCCTCAACACTATGTAATGCTTTGCCATATGACATTAAAAATAGTTTTAGCACTGTCCACTTTTAACAAAGGCTTAAAAAAACCCTTTTGTTGTCACTTTTCGACCGATTCTTTTTCTGAGTTTTTACAGAGATTTGTTGGTGTTGTAAAGTGCCTTTGAACATTAAGATACTAGTACTACATAAAACCCTTCATTCTAATTGCACCAGAATAACCTGGATTACATAAATTGCCAGTCTTCCCTTTAGTTACTACAAGTCCCTAATCGTTTATTTTACAAAAACATGCGCAGAATTGCTATTTTAGCCGGGTTTGAGTTGTTTTCATAAAGTTTTATTGGAAATATTTCTTGACAAGAAAAGATTTAACGCCCACCTGCCAAACATGAGCAGAAGCCTAGTAAGGTGGTTTTTACGCTGACATTAAAGGATTTGAAAAATGAAAAGGACAAAGCTACTTCAGGAGCCAGATAATGACAATATTGATTTGAGGAACATCATCATCGAGGATAAAAAAGAGGAGGCAGATAATAGCAATGTAGGAGCACCAGGGAGACCAAATAACTATTACTTTAATGGTTTGAAGTGGACCGAAGCACCTCACGATGTAAAAGCACTTCCTGAGTTAAAATGCCTCTGGATTACTTTCTCCTTGTTAACAACTGCATACTAACTAAAACTGTTTGCAAAAAAACAGGTCAGCACACTTGACAAAATTTATATGTAGAAGAGCAGTGCATTCACATTGCATTCATGGAAAAATTAAAAGCAGAAAAAGTCCTAGGGTAAAGAGAAAGAAAAAAGAGGCCCAAAGAAGAAAGTAAGAGCACCACTCTTTTAAGGAAAAAAATATATCTCCTTGCTGAAAGCAACAAAGGTTCTTGGTTTGACCAAAACCTCTGACAAGCTCAGCATCCACTGAAGATCTGCAGCATTTGATTATCATTTGAGCAAGCAGCTTAAAAAATAAGAGCCAGCGCAGGTCGCAAACAAGATTGTTCTTCAGAATATGATGGAACCGATACAGAAAAAGAAGAAAACCACAGTAGCCGCCTTAAATACTAGAGCATTGTTGCTAATGATGAGCTCAATAGACAGCTTGTTGGTCGAGTCACTTGCAGCTTTTGTCAAAGTGAAGGGGTAAAATTGTTATTGCAGAAACCCTAAGTGCTCCTCAAATGAGCTGGTGTCGCCATTTCACACAACGCCAAAGACCAACAAGTTTGACCATGTAAACAGGGAACTGGTTCTTGGACTACGACTAATGCGTCATGGCCACTCAGCTGCTAAAAGAGTCCCAAGTGTTCTGAGCCTACCTTCGCTAGAAGAAGGGCACTGAATGTGATTCACGTAACTATCATCCCATTTCAGTGTTACCAATTTTGTCGAAGGTCATTGGGTGCCATATGCACAATACGTTATACACTTTTCTCTCCAATAATAACTTGATTTTTCAAGGCAGTCCGGTTTTTGCAAAAGCCGCAGTACTGAAATTGCCCTCATCAAGATAACTGATGACCTCCTATTTAATTTGGACAAGGACATGGTCTGAGGAGTGGTGCTTATTGACTACTGCAAGGCATTTGATATGGTTGATCATGAGCCATTACTCAAGAAACTGGAGGTATATGGCCTCGTGAATATGGAGCTTAAATTGTGTCAGTCTAATTTGACTAGAAGTAAGCAAGTAGTCCACCTGGGTGGAAAGGAGTCAAGTGAGGCACCAATGAAACATGGAGTTCCTCAAGGCAGTATTTTAGGCCCACTATTCTTCACACTATACATCAACGATCTACCATTGCATGTCAGTTCACGAGTAGACCTCTATGCTGATGATACCACCCCTTACAGCATCTGCTCACTTTAACTAAAGTTTTCTGCAAATGACATACATCACTGGACCAACTCAAATAAACTCTCAATCAACGAGTCAAAGTCTAAAGTCTTGACGATCACAGGAAAACGCCTGGCGTCTAAGATCAATGATGAACTTGTTGTCACAGTTGAGGACAATAGGCTCGTAAATTTAAAAGTGCACCACTTTTAGCTTTGACGATCGATAGTTCACTCTCATTTGATTGTCATGTTGAAAATCTTTGCAATAAGCTTGCCTCATGCATACGTGTTTTGAGTTAAATCAGAACGTTTCTGTCACTTGAACAGTGATTGTTGTTCTATAATGCCATTATATTCGCCCAGTAATGAGCTATGACGTCATGACGTCATCATGTGACAAGGAACCACTTTACAGAGTCTAGAAATTACAGATGTCTGCAGCTAGAATCGTTTTATATGCCGACCATCTAACACCCCCTGCAACACTTTTTACCAAGCTGGAATGAAAAGAGTAAAATTAACAAATGTGCTATTTTTATAAGCGCGTAAATGGCTCTCTTCCAGACTATCTGAATGAACAACTTACGATTAACAATACACAACATAACAGAAGCATACGGTATGCTAGCTATAATTCTATCTGTCCTTATCATAAGCGTGAGACTGAAGGAGGCTTTTCTTTTACTGTATCAGCAACAAGACTTTGGAATACTGTGCCTCTAAATATCAGAAAATCAGACTCCATTAAGTCCTTAAGAACTAATTTATTTAAAACAATCTTCACAGCGCAGCAACATTTAGACCACTTTAGGATTTAACTATTATATCTGTTGATATCTATACTTTACGGAAGTTTTAATACTAATTTAATTCAACTATTTGCATCTCTGATGAATTTAGGTTTTTAACTTTTATTATAATATATTTTATTAGCCTTTGGCTATTAAGTGATAGCCCTCTTTGAATAAGGTCTTTATCATTATTATTATTTGTTGATGCAGGAGTTTCTGCTGATGGATCGTGGAGCCAGCGAGGATGGTCTGCTTGTGACGGTGTTGTTGCAGTCATTTCAATTGACACACGTTGCTTTCTTGTTGAACTCATGTGCAACTTGCAACCAAATGGAAAGAAAGCAACAGGAAGGCTCCATTTCCAGAATGGACTACTTCAGTTGGGTTATCCGCCACAAAGAAAATTGTTTCCATAATCACGAGGGGAATTAGCAAGTAATTTTACTCCTTGTCTATTGTTATTAGGGCAAAACTGGTCATTTACACCTTTTTACTCCTGTAGTAGACTTTTTGATGGAGAAGCACACAGTATATAGTGATCTAAAGGGACTATCATGCAACGGGCATTTAAATTTTACTTTTGGATACTGATGTTGTAATGCTTTCACATTTAGTCAATGAAAACACGGATATCAGGTCCCTTATTTGGATGGTTGCTTGACAAACACAACTTGAGGTACATCTCTTCTGTGGGTGATGGGGACAGTAAAAGTTACACAGAAGCAAGTAAGATGGCCCTTTATGGTCCCGCAGTTTTTATTCCCAAAGAAGAATGTATCGCACATGACACAAAACGAATGAGGACAGCATTACGAAAGCTTTACATCAACACACAAGGGAGAGCAAATATTTGATTTTTCAGATAGATGCAGGTAATTCGAAAATGGTATTGCATTACTATTCTCAACACTACTCGACTTTCAGTAGTGCTGTTGTAAAGGAAAAAATTATATTAGCAACTTTAGATCGTAAACTGAGAATAATGTCCATGGAGTTTCATCTGGTGGTTTGGGAAGTAGTGTAGAATATTTTGATTTATCAAACCAGACCTTGGATTTTTCCTTTAATCAATTTTGCATCTTGTTTACATGTATACTACATTGACATCAAATGAGCAGAGAATAATTTACCCGGAACAAAAAGTAGCAAAGTCAACTGAAATTTAAGTATGTAACACAACCATTATGATATGAATGAATCAGTTGCATCATACCTTATTTGCACACATATGATTCTCTGGGAAAGAGACCGGAGGATGGTGGGACTATCAGTGGTACTGGAAGACTGACCATAGCCAGAAAAGACACTATTTAAGGCTTCTATGGTCAGGCCAGAAGAGAAAATAGAGGTGATGCAAAAGCCATGTCAAGAGCAACACACACCACTTTGAAGCACTATTCCAGTACCCTAGATAAGCCTCTACATGGGGACTGCCCCACAGGTAGGAATTCATGGTGAAGTTACAACAGGGATATAGCGACCTGGGAAAAGACTCGTGTACCAATCAA
Organism: Pocillopora verrucosa; assembly: GCF_036669915.1. Lineage (NCBI taxonomy): Eukaryota > Metazoa > Cnidaria > Anthozoa > Scleractinia > Pocilloporidae > Pocillopora > Pocillopora verrucosa. The sequence continues at coordinate 10,940,670 of NC_089323.1, read as the reverse complement.
AAATCCACTTCTGGTATCTGTGGTGAGGTTGATGCAACCAACTTTCAATCACCTTGGCTCTAAAGAATTTCTTGTTGGGTGTGAGTAGCAGAAAGAGTAAACAAACAAACAAACAAACAGCCAAACACAAAAGAGCAGACACACTTGAAGCCATGTTGGAATAATTCAAGTGCCAGCAACATTTCCGCATTTGAAGACTGGGCACCAAAGAGTTGTAAAGAAGCCTGGAAAGATTTATACTATCAAGACATTTACAGGGATAATGTCCAAAAAGCACAGGCATTACATCTTAAACAACAAGACGAAAGTATCCGCGGATACACCTTTACGTCCATCGACAGGTCAAGAAGAATGCATTCAATTAATATTATGTGCACAGGACATCAACCTCTTTGAATTTGCAGCCACCGCAAGGGAATTGTAGACATGACAGAAACGAAAGAGAACTGCCTGTATTTACACGGGTTTTTTAAACAGTGGGAAAAGTTTGATTGCCTTATCCATTAGTTTGACTATCAAAAAATTTATTGATATTGGTAACAGTGCTAGTATCTTTAAATTTCAATCAGCTGTAAATCAGAGATGTGTCCTACTTGAAGAAGTAATCTTCGAGCCCCAAACACTGGAATTATGGAAGAAATATTTTAGAAGGTACACCAACCTCTGTTCCAGTGAAATTTAGAGAGGATGCAATGCTATATCGAGTACCGTTCTTTATTACTACAAATAACGGTAATACTCCATGGACTACATGTCAGAATACCAACCAAGAAGCACTGGAAGCACTTCTCAGGACTACACTCACCGGGATGATCAAACTAGACTATTTCATATATGTACTTTGTTATACTTATACTATTTTAACAGGCTCCTATTCGATTCAAGCTTGCTGCTAAACTTTTTGCACTTAACATTGCTGGACATATTTTGTATAGTTAAATTATACTCCGCAGGATCCCAACAAATCCAGCTTACCAGCCTGGATAAATGCTGCTAATATGTTAGTATATAAAATAAATTTTCACTTTTAACTTGTAAACATTATATGCTCAAAATTGCATTCATAGTTTCAGATTTGTCAAAATGTTAAGCTTTTGTTGGACTTGTTTTTGTCATTATTAATTATACTTTATATATTTATCAATCCATTTAATAATGGATACCTCAAGGATGTCAGTTGGAACCACACTATGAAGAGGTTTAAGTGCTCTCCATGCAGGCCACCAAACTCTAGCTGCAATGTTTTCACAACACAGCAGTGAAGCAAAGCAGAACTCTCCCGTGAATGCCTGTAGGTGTTCGACCAACAATAAAAACAAAGAGTAAGTATTGTTTTTTTAGCCAGCTGAGAATCAGGAAAGAAGAAGTTTGGAATAATTGAGCAACTTTGTAGACAACCCTTTGCCTCAAAGGAATTCCCATGGACAGCTCTTCATGTATTTAAGGAAGAACAATTGACTTCATGTTTGGGCTATGGTCGGCAGAGAATTTGACAGGAAAAAAAAACCTTTTATAGTTATTTCTCATGTTTTCACCACCTTTAACAGTTGCAACTGATGGCTATGCCATGCCGTTCCTCACACACGAAAACTTCAGTGGTACAGGTAAGAGTTAGTCTGTTTACCAGAAATATGGCTGATCAGGCCAGTGTTTGACTCCATTTTCCGTAGCATGAGTTGACTAAGTATATTCTGGGATGTGAAGCCCCGATATTCATATTGATTTACACGTCTATGTAACTGCTGTGTCTACATACTGCATATTTTTCATCCAACTTTGCTGATGTCAATTTTAAGACATTATTGTTTCTAACAAAAGTAACAAAAAGTGACCTGAAATAAAATATTTCAAACAATGTGTTGTTATATCATTTGAACTTTCTTTATTTTATTTTTTTTTCAGTGATTACCATTACCAATCAGATCCTGTGGCAGCCTAGCTACTTTTAAGAAATATCTTAAAGCATTTCTTTTTAGAAAAGCGTCCAGTGCTAATTAATAATAATTGATGTTATGCAAAGCACTTTTGAACATGTGCATAGTTTTAAAAGCTATATAAATGCATATTATTACAATTACAAAATATTGTAGATAAATTCAACTTTAATATTGACATGTTCGCTCATTTTGATCCTGGCTAACTGCAGCTAAACACTTCCTACAATAAAAACAGTTTTAAAGCCCTCGTTTCAATCGTAATTTGCTAAAAGATAGGCCATTAAGTATTCATCAAGTCGATGAATATTCACATGTGATAATTATTAGATACAGCACGCACAAGTAGACAGATTTGTTCTGAAAATGACCAGGGGTCATGAAAATGATCTTATTTTAACATCAGTGTTGGATTAACCACTGATCAATGTTTAGCACCCATGAATTTATCATCTCCTGAAATTCGTAGTGAAGGAATACGAGTCGAACCATGTGAAACACATGCTTAATGAGGACAAATTACACATCCCCGTTAGACCTAACCATTCAAACAGTTAGAAATCCTAAGGAGAGATGGCTAAGAGCAATTTATTACGTGGAAAGGAAACAGTCAGAGGGGCATCAACGTCAACAAAAATCTTTCGAAAATAGCATGAACGTAGCGAGACACTGCCTGAAATTAATGGAAAAATCGAGGCCATGCCAACAAGCCAGTGCAGAATACAGGTCATTTCTGGAACTTAAAGAACTATTGAAACATTTGAAGCTATCTGAAAAGGCCATCGAGATGGCAAATGTACGTCTTTAAAATATTGAAATCATGATCAACAAAAGAGTAAAATCAATGTTTTCAGAGCCCTGTTGTGATTATGCTCCCTTGCCTGAACTTGAGTCAGCAAGCTGCAACACTTCATTCTTGCACATAGGTAAAAATGAGAAATGCCCTTGTGTGATGTAATTGGAAGTCAAAAATGGAAAGAAAGAAGCCCTAGAACACAGGCTAAATTAGGAACCTATGAGCTTATAAGAGAACTAAAAAATTAAGACTAAAGATTGCGATTGGCAGCACAGCTTGAGAAGTCTAATGAGGATGGAGGAAATCCAGAGATCCACTAGGGAAATTTGAGAATGCTAAAGGTCAAATTACTTATGACATTAAACCTAGAGTACCAGAAAATGCAGGCATTTGCAATAATCCAGATAACCCTTTACCTCAGCAACATTTTAAGCTGTCACCCCAAATAAATCATCCACATTAGGCATCGACACTTCTCAAAACGATTAAACTTATTGCTATGTGGAGGAACACTTATTAGCTCATGGATAGGGAACTCTCAGCCAAGCACACCAAAACAAAGGTAGAAGAAAATGTAGAGTCAACTGCAGTGCTTCTAAAGTAGACATGTTTGGATATTATGTTTGATCAATAAGCAAACAATTGCAAGGACTAATGTCCAGAGGGCCTGGGCAGGAAACCAATGGAGGGATGCTCAATCATGTCCATCTCTATAAAGCAGCCTTGACAGAACTTGAAATGAGGTGTTTGTTGCTGGAGCTCTCATGGAGACTTTGCTTGATCGAACGATTATTGTTGACAAAATGGTGCAAAATGAGACATTTTGAGGATTTGGATGCTTTCAAGAAGAGGAAAAATGAAGCTACTTTTATAATGTCTGAAGCAAGAGATGAGTTTTACACACAGCTCATGGAGAAAACAGCGAGGATCCAGGAAAGCTCTTTAGGGCAGCGAAGGAGCTTCTAGCAGTGGAGAATAAACTGTCATTCCCTGATCACCCAGATAAAAACAAACTCGCAAATAAAGCTGCTAAGTTCTTTGTGATAAAGGTTGATGCAATTCCAAGTGAAATACATTCGATGAAAATACCCGCGACTGAGACACATGGTAACATTTCATTAGGCATTGAGCAAAGGCTGGAGTCATTTAAAATGAGGGTGATATTTGTGCTTTAATCCAGAAGTTGGTGAAAAAGACATGCATGCTATGCCCTCTTCATTAGTCACTTAATGTTTAGATATTTTTCTTTTAGTAATCACAAACATTGCCAATACATCATAAGGATGTATTGGCAATGTTAAGATAAGATAAGCAACTGGTCATTTTCCTTTCTAATGAAGGGAGGTTAACTCGACCTTCCTTCAAGTCAAAGACATAAGGAGACAGAACCTTTTCCATGGCCACACCCACATCATAGAATGAATTACCATTGAATATCAGAAATGAAACATTTTTTCCAAATTCAAGAAAGACCTTAAGACTTTATTATTAAGAATCATACAAGTAACTAAGTATTCCAAATGTTTCATTTCTGAGTATTTAGATGTAGTCTTTAAAGATTATCGAAATATAACATAAATCAATCTAAGATTTCTGCATTTTACCATATACCATATCGTTAATAATTTTATAATCGAGATTTTGCTTTTTAAAGCATTCTATATTAGTTTTTAAATGCAAGTACAAGATTAAATAATTTTGAGATAGTAATTTCAATAATGGTGAGATCTGCAGATACAAATTTATGGTTAGTTTTTAATTGTTAGATTTACTTGTTTTATTTCAGTTGTTTTGAAGTGCATTAGATCATATCCATATGTATATTCTGTTACATATGCACTACATCATTATCACAAATCATTATGTCAATGCAGATGTGGATTGTGACATTTTGACTGCATACTGCTACTCTTTAGCAGGTGATGATTTCAATTGAGTATGCATCCCCAATAAACTGTTGTGCTCAGCTACGACTGGATGAAATTCCACAGTCCTTAGTGGTCTGCTGTCGCATGGCTGTCTTGCTGCTACATTTCTTGATTGTCGACAACCAAGTTGGCAGTTTCTTAGACAACTTCCTCATCAGATGGTCTAATGGTTCTTTGTTTAAGCCCTGATATGGTCCACTTCAGATCAGGGAGGACAACTTGGTCTGAGAGGAGGTAGCACATCCTTTTTCTGCTGTAGAATTTCCTTCACAAAGGTGGTTTTGCCTGTTGAAGGACCCCCTTTACAGATCTTCTGAAAGTGTCTGCTTCTTTGGGATAGAGTGGTCTGATCAAGGATTCAACCTTTCAATAATTTGTATGGCAGGTATATTGTCAGGATACCTTAAATTTTGAATGCAGTTGCCCCCACATCACAAGCATTGCAGTCTATGATGATTCACCAAGTTTTGCCAACACAGTTGTTAGAATTGAGTCAAGTGGAAGGATTGCAGAGAATTTGAAGTTGCAGAGAGAGACGAACAATAATTGTATCATTTTGCAATTGGAGAGCTTGAAGTATCAGCTTGCCATGTTAAAGCATGCTTAACAGCCGATTCCCCAGGAAAGCTTTGGACAAATGTTGTTGAAAAGTAATCAATTTTGCCTTTATTTGACAAACATTTCAATGAAAAGGGACCGCAATTTAACCAGTTTTTGTGAGGAAATGATGGATATGCGTTGTTCATTAGAGATGTTAGTTAATTGGCAACTTCTTGTGTGGTCCAAGACAATGTTACATGAGCAGAACAGACGGCTATCGTCTTCTTGGATAACTCTGCAAAAATCTCCTGTTGTTGTTTTCACAGAAGTGTGGGCATTTTTTAAAAACTTTTCTATAATTTGCAGAGTTTGCAAGCCACAGTATGCAGCAATCAGTAGAGGGACACCAAAAACCTTCCACAGAAAGGAAATATGGTACATTTGCTCCTCGTTTTTCTTACAAATGATAGCAAGTTGAACAACTTGTTTCCACTAACTATGAAAAAATATATTAGACGGTTTGCTATTTGTTTGATCCCTACAGATATCTTAATTCGAACTCTTAACAACAATGCATTTGAGAAATGCACCTATGGCAACGCTTTTAACATTGTGACCATTACCTACTTTTTAGTAACATTAATCCAAGAACACCTAGAAGATTTGGGATGTTTTTTAAGATAATTGTACAATTTTATGGCATGTAAGCAGCCCCAACAGCCAGGGTAAGTTCAAATATATTGCAAGTTTCAAATATGTTGTGGCAACATGTATTTGGCAAAATTTCTTGCATAGTTTGTAGTATTTTGCATGGTTTTGTCAATTTCGCAGGTTTTACCTGAAATTCATGGCTCCCTGACCACACCAAAACATCAAAAACCCTGTATCAGTAACCTTCTTCAAAAGTAATAACTAGCCAGAAACAATTTGTCTTATCACTCAAATAATCCTACTCTATGATAATTAGCCATGAATAATGACTTTCTCATGCATTTCACTTTCGAAAGTATCCAGAGAATTTATAAAATGAGTCATGGCTGATAACTTTTTGGTACCCCCTCTAAAAACAATAGCAAAATCACTTTTTTATTTATTTACCTTCAATATTGCTCCTTTTAGAGTGCTTTCATGATTAACTGATGATAGCTCTCCATGAAATATTGGAAAACAGTCAGGTGAAGAAATGATGGTGAAGGTCCACTTTGTAGAACTTACACAATCTTCAGCTCGGCAGCCGAGCAGCAATCCCTCTGATTTAATACCACCATACAATCAGTTGGTTTACCCATAAAGAAAAGAGCTCTTTCACCATAATCCAGAATTTCTGTAAAGGAAATTAAAAAATACTAATACTATCGTCACGTTGTCTATGGAGCTAATCAAGTTATGGTGTGAAAAGATTTACTGGTACAAGGTTAAGCCCATTTATATCGGAAAAAAGACAAAATAAAACTGGTTAAAAAGTGATCTGCTAAGGAAACATTTAACCTCTTCACATTCCTACCCCTGGATTACCAAATATGATTTTGGAAAAATCCCACTGACACATTCACCGTACATCCACAAGTTGTCCTACATGTGTTTTGTCCAAGAATTATCCCTAAATACTGCAAAGAGACCATTGCATACACAACCAGTGCTGTTAAGGTATAGAGAAAATCTTTCACTCCAAGATCTTGTTTACAAATTCTCCTTAAACTTCAGCCATCTGACATCCTACATGTGTTTTGTATGGGCATTATCCCTAATTACTGCAAAATCTTTCATTCCAAGGAGGTCTTTTTTTGCAAAATTTCCTTAAATTTCAGTCACCTAAAACTTAGTAACAAAGTTTTCTAGGTCTTATAATTAATTGAGGGCGCAAAAAGGCATACCTTTGAAGCACTCTCTCCTTGCTCCCCATTGTTTATTGTTGGTTCTCCAATAAATACAATTTTAACAAGGTCATCTGCACCTCATAACTGATTTCATTGAGCCTGTTTAACACCTTTCCATATATGCCTCTGCCCGATGTTCATTCTGACTGTTTTTTTAATACTCAAGTTGTTGAGCAACCCGTGAGATAACCTTGATGCTTTCCTTGGTCTGAGGCTGGGGAGTCTGAAGGGCTGGATCTATGATGCAAGCTTCTCTTCCTTTGCCCACACAATTTGAGTTTTGTTGCTTTCCATCATTTGATACATTGCTCACCCAAACATTGCAGCATACATCTGTATGTAACTGCTATTGTAATTACAGGAAAAGAGAGAAAGCAGTATGTAATACATTCAACATCATTGTTGCCAGGGATGATCTCAACTGTATGCAATACTGAATCCTTACTTGCAAGGTCTGTTCTGGACACTTGTTCCTCATCGTTTTCTGTTTCCTCATCCCCTCAACCAGGCTGATCTTCCCATTCATGGTCACTTTCATAAAAAAAACTGGTAACTGAGAGAACAAAAAGTCGCCTAAATGGCGATAAAAAGTTGAAATGGACACAAAATTTTCCAAAGTCTTGGAAATTAAATGCTTTAATGCTTCTATTGTGCCAGGTAAATTCATTACCTCCATCTGGTCAGGGAAGAGCAGAATTAAGTCTAAACCTTCATCCTGACTCGCATGTAATAGAACTTTCCAGAACATTTCATCAAGTCATGCATTTATTATGTAATACTACTAAAATAGTTCTCATGTAAGCTTCTGGAATGTTCCAGAACACTTTGTGAACATATTTATAGACTCGCAAATGTAGTAGGAAGAGTAGTTGTTGCTGTCTCGAGAGAGAGTTACTGCGCAAGATTGCTTATTTGAAGGAACTTTGGGGACAGCGGTGAGATTATGTCAGTGGTGAGCTACGATATAGACTGTGGTGTGCTTAATTAAGTTTATTAACAATAAGTTATGTACTGCTTTGAATAGTTGCTCCATGTTAAGAACATTACTCGCTGTTTAATAAAGTAATTGAGTTTGTGGGATTGTAGTGCTTTTCTGTCGGTTATATTATACCGTAACTTATTGAGAATAACTGTTAACTTTTCATTCACAGGTAACATTTTTCTTTAGCCTTGCTTCAGGTTCAAAGGTCAGGCTTCTGAACTAGCAAGTAAAATATGATAATGAATTTTGGTACATCTTTATGGTTACAAACAACTTCGAAAAGGAATTGTCCAAAGACAAGCTTAGCCCCTTACACCCTCACATCAGTATGCTTAATCTCCATCCACACTGTTCTCTACACACTTCTTAAGGTGCTAGCAAAGAGAATTTTTTGAACAATCAAGAACTTCCTCAGTTGGGGGTCAGTTCCTTTATTCCTGTGACCTCAATGTGTTATTCAGGTGTCATATTTTAAGGAGAAATTGCATGTAGATGCTGGTCACTTTTAGGGGTTAAAAGAACTACATATACCGAAAAGTGACAAGGCAAGTAAAACCGTACTGTTAGTTAGTTCACTGTCTGTATATTTTCAATGCATATGAGAGGAAATATTCAGAGCACTTTAAATGTACCTTAACTCTATCTTGTTCACTTTCCACTATTCCTTGAATGTGTGCAACTGTTACAGCAACTCACTACAAACAACAGAAACAAAAATCAGTGTGGATGTCATGTTATTTCTTAACTGAATAAATACATTCTGATTGAAGATGTCCCTTTAAATCACAAGTTGTCACAGAGAACCCAAGAATCAAAAGGAGCTGTTTCTGCAGAGGTCTTTCAACCAGCCACTCTTTTCTTCACATAATAACACACATTTCGCATAATTGTCATAGTTGTTGGCAATGTTGGCACCTACCTTTGCTACTTGTTATGCAAGATTTCCTGGTTCAGTACTGTTATCATTCCAGTTAGACTGTTGTTACTATGATCTTTGAGGTCCCAAGTGCAAGCTGTCACCATTGCGTTCGGTCAGCTCATTTTCAGCCCTGCTCTTAATTTTCATTTACTGTGTTTTTGCAGTTCATCTATTTCAATAGTCAAAGTTGGTGCTTTGTGGGGAATCATCTACTGGCTCGGCAGTTTAGATACAGCAGGGGGCAACCTAAAAACTCCTTTCTTGCGCAAACTCGACCTTCGCTGTCCCTGTCGAGTCCCCTATCTTGACTCGTGGCACATAACAAATACCCAAACGAAGTGATTTCTCAGCACACATTGACTGTATTTATCTAATGGCGCAGCCTCCTTTAATCCCTCTAGACTGGAGAACACTTTAAGCGGCAATATTCATCCACAACCAGGACCACTTCTACTAACTTGTTATCAACATTGACAAATACAAATATCAGTTTTCCAAGCAACATAAGGTCGAACGTTTGGAGTGATTTGTAAAAAGAACTAATGATATTTAAAATTATATTCTGATCAACCCCGGTAAATCAGAGTTCTGTTATTTGGAGTACCACAACTACTGCAGGGACTTCCACCATTAAAACTAACACTTCAACAAACAAATATCACCTGAGACTGTCACCAAAGACGTAGGCATTCAGCTGGATGCGAACCTCAGTTATAACACACATATCACTAGGAGTGTCTCAACCTGTCTATTTAAGTTAAAACTAATCAATAGAATTAAGTATCTTTTGGAAAGGAAAACCCTGTTCCTACTTTATTTTTGGCAAATTATTATATTGCTCAAGCGTCTGGAGCAATACCAGCCATAGCAACATTGACAAATTACGAAAAGGTCAAAACTTTGCTGGATGAATTGTTCTGGGACTATGACCATATTTCTGAAGAACAACCATCATTGAAAAGGCTCCCTATTAAAGATAGACTTAAATTGAATGATGCAACAATGGTTTTCAAGTGCATTAATAATCTTGCTCCAGATTACCTTGAAAATAAGTTTAGGCTTTGTTCATGTGTTCATGACTGGCAAACTCACTCAGCTAGTACTCTAGATATACCTTTTTGCCATCTTTCCACTGGTCAGAAGTCTACAGAAGAGCGAAACTGTGGAACTCATCAAGCAGTAATCTTAAGTCTTAAAAATGTCCCAAGAAATCTAAGTGCCAATTTCCTAGGCTGCTCTTAGGTTAACCTCATTGTTTTATATTTTTATTCTTCTGATATATATATATATATGTATTTAGCTGTAACTATAGTGTTATATTCTTTAATTTTCGTTGTATTTCTTCTAATCATTTGTATTGCTGCTGAAAAACCCATTCAGGGAGCTTCAATAAAGATCTGTATCTGTGACTATCTGTATTGATATTTTATAGATTCATTCTAAGGCTCAATTCCATTGTTGGTGATGATATTGACCATAAACCTTTCTTGCCTAAATGCCCAAATTCATTGCTAAAATGGTGAAGATCACATATCGGCATACCTGCATCAATACCTGCATACCTGATCAATATGTTATGCTAATTGATTGAAGCACTTCCTTTAACCTTACATTAAAAAAATTAAAAATGAAATAGTTCAGAGTTTTTTGTTTATGAAATATATGCACAGTAATAATGCTTTAGGCCTGAGACAATGGTCAGAACTAAGGAATTAGGAGTAAAGACATTTCTCTTCATTCTATTCTTCTATAAACCAGTGATGTCAAGCAAAGTTATTATCAGCAGTGCTAAGCCGTGTAAACAGAGTGAAATAATCATTACCTTTGCCTTTACAAACCATGTTTTATCAAACCAGTACCTGAGGCTACTGTCCTGTAGGGAAGCTGCATTTTTCTGAAATTAATCCTTTGATATTGATTTGGCAACAGCACAAAGAAAAATCAACCTCCATTCTTAGTCTTCCTCAGCCACCTCTCCCACCAGCGCTGCTGTCAGAGAAAGTGACAGATGTGTGGGGTCCATTTGTAGTACACTGTATTTATGAAAGCATACAACGTATTTAGACTCGCATCAGTTGTTTAGTGTATTAAAAAAGAAGTATAAAAGTGAAGCATCTAAAATCTACAGCACCACACAGGTGCATTGATTAACCAAACTCCAAATGACTGCTGTTGTAAGTAAGTACATTTACAATCTTTATTATTAATTCCCTACCTGTGAATGTTTGCTTGATTGCATTTATTTCCTCTAGGTAATAGTCTGTCAAAAAATATCAGGGTTTCCAAGTAGCTTTCTAATCCTGGAGGATTGCTAACAGTTTCACTTTTAATGGGATATGTGGGTCTGTTGGCTATAACTGCCTATTTGTTGATAGTGGTGGTGGAGTTTGACCCACAAACAGCTTACGGTCTATTTTCATCTCTTGCATTCTGCCTATAAGCCATTTGTCGATAAGCTGGAGAATACCAACAAGATAAATGTTTGATACATGCACAAGAAAGAGTTAATGCAAATACAAGCTACAATCAGCATCAAAATGAGTTGAAACATACATTGTATTTGAAGAGTCCTTTGTATGTGTAGAATAATAATCCTGTCTCTACCTCTCTCAATATAATTGACCAAACACCCCCTTCCCTCATTCAATGTTGCTTGTATGGAGCTTAAGGTTCATGGAAACACTTTGCAACATTGTTTTGGGGAGTGGAGGTGAGGAGGTTAACTAACAAGGGCAAAAAAGATAAAATTGAAGGAATAGGGGGTTAAAAAGGTCGATGTCCACAATTTTGTCACCAATAGTAGGTTTGGTGAAAACAAAGCATTATAGGTTGAAACCCAATTCAGATCCCCACAACTAGACTTTGTTTGACGTTGCATTATTTACATTTAGCTTAAGAAACTATAGGCTGTAGTGGCATGAAACTGCTAGCAGGGACCATTACTAGTAACTGTTACTTGTGAAGGCCTTTTGCCCTTCTTGCATTTTGGCTACTCACGCATGTTGAACTTTTCCAGGGAAAACTTCTATCACTCTTCCCAAAGGCTAAAGTGCTCTCGGACTATAAGGTGAGATAACTAAGACCATGTCTCTGCCATTCATATCTAGTCATACTTTGGTCCATTTTTGGCGGGGGTTAAGCAATGGAAGCCATTCCCTAACCCATCTTCTCCAAAAGTGAGATAAGAAATTCCTGCACACGTCTCCACAGACTCTTTGGAATATAAGCGATCTCCTCGTCTATTTCAGGAGGGGATTCCTCTATTAGTCCATGAAGGAGGTGATTCGGCATTAGTGGTGAAGTGTCTTTAGAATGGGCTGACTGGTACGTTAGGGGATGGGAATTTGAGAGGGCTTCCACCCCAATGAAGGCTGTGGTCATCTCTTCATCATTGACATTGGCATTGCAGAGAACTGCCCAAGTGGCCTTTTTGCAGCTTTGATCATGACCTCGTGGACTCCTCCAAAATGTGGCATCAAGGGCAGGTTAAAATCCACTTGACCCCTTTGTTCACTGTTTGGTCCTCAACTTTGTGTTGATCCAGAGCATTTTCCATATCCTGAAGCTCCTTAGCTGTATCGATGAAATTTGGTCCCCGATCATTGGCGATTGTTTTTGGATATCCCCGACAACTGGACATGCACATATAGCACCTCAAGCAACTGGAACATAAGCGATTTCGAGATTGACTCTCTTCCAGGTGTGACAGCTTAGAGTCCAAGTTCAGCAGCACAATGGAGTTTGTGAGTTTTGTTGTGTCAGTGGGACCGAGATGACTGCTGCTAAGTTTGCTTTTCAGTTCTTTGGGCTTAGAAACAACTGCATTAACAAGGTCTTTAACTAAATTACTATTTCACCCTACATAAGGCTTTAACATACTTACATGACATAACAGTGTCTGCTTACACCTTTCTGGAGTGACTATTATACAACTTAGGTCATTTCACTTCTTCTCAATGACATAGGGACCAAAACATCTAGAACTAAGTGTATTACCAAGCCCTGGCAACAATGCAAAAACCTTTTGACCTGGCTTAATGTTATGTTCTACAGTATTTACATCATACTTCGCTTTCATAGACTTCTGAGTAGAACTAAGATTATCTTTAGCTAACTTACAAGCTCTCAAAAGCTTATTGCGAAAATCTGAAACATGCTGTAGAAAATTAATAGACTCAGTACTGCTAGATAATAACTTCTCTTTGAGCAGTTTAAGAGGCCCTCTCACTGTGTGCCCAAACACAAGCTCAAACAGACTAAACCCCAGAGACTCCTGTACTGACTCGCATGCAGCAAACAGTAGTAGATGGATACCCTTGTCTCAATCTTTTTCTGTTTTGAAACAGTAGATCCTCATCATGTTCTTTAGTGTTTGGTGCAATCTTTCGAGAACTCCTTGACTTTGAGGATGATAGGCAGACGACCTATACTGTGTGATTCCAAGCTCATACACAACTTGTTGAAATATGCCAGACATAAAAATTGGAACCTTGGTCAGACTACATAGAGCTTGGAAGACCTACCAGTGTAGAGAACTTAGTTAAAGCCCTGACTTTAGTCTTTGCATTGATATTTCTCAAGGGTTCAGCTTCAGGAAATCTGGTGGATGCGGGCATGGATGGTCACCACATACTGGTTTCCAGACCTCGTCTTGGGTAGTGGCCCTACACAATCAACAATGATTCTGCTGAATGGTTCTTGAATGACTGGCGGTGACTGCAAAGCTGCTTTTCGAATGGTCTGATTTGGTTTCCCAACCATCTGGGCGAGACACGACTTGCAGTATTCCGCTACATCTTTTCTTAGATTGGGCCAGTAGAAATGGTCTAAGATCTTCTGGAAGGTTTTGTTGACACCCAGGTGGCCAGCCAAGGGGGTCTCATGAGCTATGCCTAAAATGTCCTGTCTATAGGTCTTTGGGACAACAACCTGGTACTTGACAGCCCACTCATCTTCAGCAGGAACATCAGGTAGTCTCCACTTTCTTGGAATATCCAAGGCCTTTACAATAGTCGCAGACCTACAGCGGCTGCCAGTAACTCCAATCACAGTGTTGTCATGGGTGTCAGAGGAGTAACCCTGGTTTTCGACGCAATCATGGAGACTTTATAGCACTCTTCATCGTAGGTACATCTCAGATAGCTTACTGCCCCATAAGCACTGTTTGAAGCATCCAAAAGGGTGTGAGCACTGCTCGGTCTCTCTTCCTTTGAATCACTCAAACTTCTAAGAATTGTGATTTCTTTCAGGATATCTAACTCTAAAGACCATTGTTGGGCTCGCATAATGATCTCTTTGAGTTACAGGATCATCCCATCCTACACCCATTGTCCACAAATCTTGAATAAGGATCTTTGCTTGGACTACGAACAGACTGACGAGACCTAATGGATCAAATATTTTGGCTACTTTCCCCACAATAAACCTCTTAGTTAGAATGCTCCCCAATGCTGAAGTTGGGACAAAAAAGAGAAAACATATTCTTGTGCATACCACAGAATTCCAAGGGTGTTTGTCACTTGCAAGGTGTCATGGTTGAGGTTGGTTTCTAGTGCTCTGTGCTCCTGAGGAATAGCTGATAGCACCTCCAGAGAGTTACCTAACCATTTACAAGCCTTCATTCCTGCTTCACTCCACAGATCTTGAAGTTCTTTGAACAACTGGATTGCACCATCACTGTCTCTCATTGAATCCAAAGAAGCATCCATGTATGTTGACTTTTTCACAGTTTCAGAGGCAAGCGGATATTCTTTCTAGTACTTCTCGTCATTTTCCTGAGACACAAACTGGGCACGAAACGGAGTGGATGCATCTCCAAAAATGATGCATTCAAATTTGTGTACATCGGGACTTTGATCAACTTCTAAATTTCTCCAAAGAAATCTAAACATCAGACAGTCTGTAGGCCGGATGCGTATCTGTACATACATTTCGCTGACATCACAGTCTATGGCTACCTCAAGATGACAAAAACACAGGAGGAGTTCAAACAGATTTTCTTGACACTTGGGGCCTGGTAGAATTTGATTGTTTAAATATGCATCCTGTAACTTTGCCCTAGCATCATCATCTTAGTAGTGGACCTGTCAGAACAGCATACAGGGAAGAAAGGGAGGTACCACTAACACTGTAGATCTTTTTCGGCTTGGCGTACTTTACAAATGTAACCCTTTTCGAGGTAAGATGTGACAAGGTTCTGATAATCTTCTCCCAGTGAGGGCTGGTAAGTTAGACCCTTCTCTGTATTTCTAAGGCGGCTGAAGGCCATCTCATAGTTAATTGGTAATGCTGGATAATCATGCTTCCAAGGTGTGGCACCTTGATAACGCTCTCCCTCATGAACAAATCAGACTTGAACTTTATCAAGGGCTATCTTCTCCTCTCATGTCATTGGTGTTGCGCAAGCTGGATGCCTAAGGTTTCAACTTCTCAGAAATGCTTCATAAAATCATTTAGTTCTTCCTTTTGGTCTGCTAAAAAAGGTACAGGCCCGATTAGATCTGTGAATTTTCATTGATGCTTTTCCTTCTGGACAGCCGATACATGACTAACCCAATGGCCCTTGTCTAGCAATTGGTTAGCCTGGTTTTCCTCTGATGTCAGCTTTTACCAAATGAAGATCAATCTGGCCTTGACCAATCTGAAGAAGAATCATAGGATCAGCTGCTGGTTCAGGAAATCTGCATACATGTAAGTGAGGCCATCAATCTTGGTACTTCAGCCAATCCACTGCTTTGTAACTTCCAGTTACTCGACGGGAACATGTCAGAGCTTTCAGAGGAATTCAAATGTTTCCATCACAGCTTTCTAAATTCATTTTAAGCAGCATCCCATCAAATGTCTGAACGGTGTCATTAAGGACATTTACTGTGAGTTCTTCATATTTCACAGATAATCGAGGCACTCCAGCCAGCTCCTCATTAACATACCAAACACTAATCTAGTCAGCAAAGAGGGCATTCACCTTGATCCTTTTGCCATTTGTGGAATTCCAGACAGGTACTGTTCACAGAGAGGCAATTTCGTCCTGTTGGGGAGAGACAGGTGTTGTAATGTGGGCATGCCCATCGACTCCTTGATGTGAGCTTGATAAGGGTCTTTCATGAGGGTGACACATTCACATTTATTTCCATGCTTACAGGTCACAAGTTTCTCTTTTTTCCGATTTACGCAGGAGTCGGTCCTAGTTCCTTTTTCAACCACTGAACCCGCATTTCTTTGTTCTTCTACAGTCTATCCCTTGGTGATTGCTTGCCAAACAACTAAAGCATAGTTGTATGCCCTTTCACGACTTTCCAACAATCGTCCATGCTCATGGATTTGAGCTTCTCACAGCTCTTGATTGGGCGGTTTCCTTGACATACGCCACACTTTGACTGAAAGGTTGTAAAGGCTTCACTGTTAGATCTTCTCTCTTCCCTCTTCAAGTCGGTTTCACAGATGGAAAGATAAGTGCACATAAATTATCCCTCAAACTGACACCAGTGCAAAATACTCTGGTCCAACCCATACAACTTTTATCGCAACACAATTAATCAAATCTTCGTTCAAACAAGTTCGTTAAAAAATTTGGATCAATATCAGTATCTGGCCAACTGCCCACCTACCCCTCCCCTAATCCAACAACAGTCTATTGATAACAAGTTAGGGTTAATGTTGGGTTAGGGGAGGGGTAGGTGAGCAGTTGCTCAGATACTGATATTGATCCAAAAATTTTAACATGCTGTTACATCATAAAATACTGCAAGATATTACATTATCTTTTAGATAAAACAAATCGTCTTACTTTTTTTCCGATAGGTATGCGACAAGTGAGCTGAGAATTTCAGCCAGAGATCGGTGACACCCATCACTTCCACAAATGCTACTAAGTGTTAACCATTGGTCTTCCTCTCTGATAAATAACATTTCAAAGAAAATGTCTTGGCTAGCATAGCTGGAATGAGTTTGGTCCCATTTAGTGCAAGGCTTTGTCTTACAAAAATCCTGCCAGACAGTGAAGACAGTTTTCTTTCAGTGATTTCCAAATATTTAATTATTGGCAAAACGTGACAGGAATATTCCTCAATAATCCCCTCTGCTTTATCATGGGTATCATATGGTAACATTCTCAGAGCCTGAGGATGATTATTCTTCAATTATACTGTTATTGGTCAGCTGATTACCAGACTAAGTGCATTTTGTTAACATTTTCCACCTAACAAACATTAAAAAATTGACCAATTTTGGAAATTAGTGCTTCAGTATTAACATCACCTCATGCTGGTTGATTATAGCAGAATAACTAAATTTGTGACCCCAATCCAAATTTGGCATATGGTCACTGCTTTTGTTACATTTTGTGCGCTATTGACGAGTCAGTTTAACAGATGGAAAGATAAGTGCAAATAAATCATCCTTCAAACTGACATCTATGCAAAATACTCTGGTCCAACCCAAACAACTTTTATTGGGATATAATTAATCAAATCTTTGTTCAAACAAGTTCGTTAAAAAATTCTACCATGCAGTTACATCATAAAATGTTGCAGGACACTACACTGTCTTTCAGATAAAATAAATCTTGTCTTACTTTTTTTCCAAAAGGTATGCAGCAAGCAATCTGAGAATTTCAGCCAGAGATCGGTGACACCCATCACTTCAACAAATGCTACTAAGTGTTAACCATTGGTCTCTCTCTCTGATGAATCACATTTCCATGAAAATATCTTGGCTAGCACAGCTTGAATGCGTTTGGTCCCATTTAGTGCAAGGCTTTGTCTTACAAAAATCCTGCCAGACTACCTAATTCACATCAATGTAGACAGTTGTCTTTCAGTAACTTCTTGTAAGCCTTTCATAAATTTTCAAAATCTTTGCTTTGAGAAATTAATGATCAGAAGGAAAAAAGAGTGAACCAGTTTACATTCCCAATCACTCTGACGAAGGGCTAACGCTCGAAACGTCAGCTTTTTTACTCTTTACGGTGGCTAATTTACGTTTTCAACCCAGTTGTTAACACTAAATTACCTGCTATACTCTCCCACCGACGCAGCACCACAGTTTCTTTAGAAACTTACCCCTTCATACATTCCCAAAATGTTTGCAGCTCATTTGATTTGTTTCCAGTATTCCCTTATTGGTCTCACTGTTACTAACTAGTCATGCCATTATTAGTCTGTTTAAAATAAAGCGAACTGGTTTGCTTTATTAACTATGGTCTGTCACAAGTCATGCAAGCTCTTTTTGTGTTAGTGGATGTCATAGTTCTGAATCCCACAATGAACAACATGAGGGTGTTGTCAATGCCAGCCTAAATGTTTTGTCAGAATAAAATTATGATTGATTGTCAAAACCTTTTGAAAGTTTTGTCATGCTTATCTATGACAAGGTTTTTGTTCCCTAAATCTCCATTCCTACCCCTCCCCACTTTTTCCCCAAGAAGATTCTTAAAAAACCTCAGCTACTTTTTTCATATTCCTACATACATGTCACTGAAGTGGCTCTGTAACAACCTTTGGCTCCGTTGCATATAACACTGTCTTTCCTACCACATCGACAATCTGCAAGGTCTGCTATTTTGGTCTGTCAGCTGTTTCGTTCGATCGTTGAATTGCTAGGTGACAGAGCTTTTAAAAGATCCAATGCAATTTTT
Organism: Pocillopora verrucosa; assembly: GCF_036669915.1. NCBI lineage: Eukaryota > Metazoa > Cnidaria > Anthozoa > Scleractinia > Pocilloporidae > Pocillopora > Pocillopora verrucosa. The sequence continues at coordinate 10,922,060 of NC_089323.1, read as the reverse complement.
TATACTAAATGAAACTATTTTGATTTTCAAGCACATTCAAAGTTGGAAGGAAGCGAAAGGATAGCTGAATACTGTGGAATCCTAGTCGGCTCAAGCATTCCGCCATCTTAGATCCAGTCAGTCAGGTCAGTCACGCTAGGAGCATGCGCGCTGGCTTCTTGTTTGGGCGTCGCTACCGTTCCCAGTACACTTGCAGTCCGATTTTGTAATAACTCGAGTGATACAAGACCGAAATGGAGGACATGAATTACTGTTACCATAACTCAATCGACAAGAACTAGAGCGTGTTGTTGTAATAACCGACAATAACAAGTTGTTTTGGCCTCAAGCTGTTGAGTCTGATGAGTTTCCTGCGAGTTTTGATAAATCTATGGGCCTTACCCCTCGTCCAAGACAAATTCCTAAAGGTTATGTTTTTCCTCTCGCGCTTAATAGGCAAGAGGGTGGCACGCAAACATGACGGCCTGCAGGGGAAAAATGCCTCATTCATTGTAATCCTTAAAAAAAAACACATTCAAAAGGTCATGTCATTTCAGTCATTGTTAGCCAGTTTAGCTCTATCCTTCTCTTAACTTGCTCTTTACTTCGCTCTCTAATTCTGGTCATAGCGTTGACGCGAGTCCTTAAATTTCGTTTTAGAATCTAAAGAAATTCAGTGAATGGAATCTGCAGTTGTTCCCTCGAGCTCAGCGAAATTGACTCATTCAACGAAGAAAGAAAAGATTTCCAGGAATCCCAAATTCTTAAATTTCTTTAACACTCATTTGAATTTCCATTGAATTTCCTTGTCATTTAAAAGAAAACAGAGAAGAGAAACCTGCGTGGATTATTAATTAAAGTGTCTGATAGTCAAAGTATTGACGATTACTCCTATTCAAGTACGAAAACAGACTTTTTCGTGGGCTATGATTGAAAAAAATCTTGCGGAGTGTTCATGCAGTGACTGAATGTTGATATGCCAAATGCCAAAAAATCAGAAATAGTTTGTTTTTGTCTCTTACCTCATGGGGATGTGATTTTGTGAGTTATTTTGTGAGTTATTCCAAAGCCGTTTTAGTCGATCTTTCAATGTGGAAAATATCACACCACGGTAAACTCATCTGCCTAGTATTTGCAGCAACTGTTGATAATTTTCATTTTTCTGTTCCTTTCTCGGACGTTTTCCTCAGCGGCAGTGTGTGCGTACAACTAAGTACTTTTCCTTCCTTTGCTCCCTGGCCTTCCTTTAAGAAATTCACTGGAAACGATGAGAAATAAGGAAACACACTGTTCTCTCTCCTCATTATGTGCAAAGGGAACCTGTTCAGAAAAATACCCAAGCTGAGATAAGATCCGCACACAAACGAACTCGCAGACGCGAATTTTACTCTATTCTTCAACAGTTCACCAACGATATACTCAATCTTGGTCAGGTTTAAAAAGAAAATGTCGTTTTCTCAAGAGTCGGTTCTACGTTTAACAAAAGAACAAATGTTGCAGATACAATAGAATACAAAAGCCGAAGGTACAAAATCTAGAAGCAAAACATACAAACCTTATCGGCGTTTTACGTGTACAAGAAACGGCACAACTTGAACTTGGACGCCAACTGAACTGAAACTAAACGTACAAGGTACAAAATCTGCATAATGAAGGTGTTTAAGTGTCTAAGAGTCCCTTGTGACCGAACGCTTGGTGTATACAACGAAAACAAAGGAAAAAAAACCTGCCAGATAAAACGATGTTAATGCACATACCGCAGTAACAACCAAGCTGAGATAAGGTCGTGTGTATCGCTCCCTTTCTCAAACTGTTGTCATTCAAATTTAGGCCAGGAGATGTGCGTGCAATGCGTGCAAAGGCATCATTCACAAATCATACCACTGTTTAGAGATTTTTTCAGCTTCATCGAAATTAAAGAAGCTGTTCAGACTTGATCCTGTTCTCAGTTGTTAACTGCTGTAACTTGACAAGATAGGGTTATTTTGGATTTAGCTTTTTAACATCATCATTTTTAATAAAATCGTGAGAAGGGAACAAAAAGTTCAATCACTAACACACGCATATCAACAATTGCTTAGCAAACTACAAACGCTCCCTCTCTTGATAAGTCGTCAGGTTGTGCCTGGTAGGTAACATTCAAATTATTAAAAATAAATGGATTATCTGACTGGCTTAGTTCATTCGGATTTTAATTTTTTTCCTGTTTGTGGCTCCATGCTTATTGCGACTCTTAGGGTGTAGCAGAGATGTGCTGATAAAAAGCGCGAAAAATGGACTTCGAAAAATTATTGAATTATTGGATAGAGGACATATATATGTCCTCTATCCATGTTCCATCTTGATTTATTCACTGGCTCCTGAGTGTTTTCTAGTCATTTGCAATCCGTATCAATCTTCTCCATCCTTACTCTTCCTTTTCCCCTCTGGTTACTTGTCATCTTTTTAATGTTTTTTACCTTAACGAGCTTAAATTTTGTATTCATTTGTAGTCTTCTCCAGTCTTGGTCATCCATCTTCTTTCTTGGTTTATCGTTACTTCTATTTTATCAAACTAACGTTCTGAAGTCATTTACAAATCTTGTCAATCTTCTTCATCCATAGTCATCCCTGTTGCTTTTGGATTTCATTGTCGCCTAGCTCTCTTGTGTTTATGTGTCTTAGTAAACAGATATTTGGTAGATTCCCTCCGATTAAAGAGAGGTTTTCGCGCCACAAAATCTGACACTGCATGTCACGATACAACTTCTTTGAGTTGCAAGAATTTTGCGCTCTAAAAATTGTGCTCTCGTAAACCTAACCTACACTTCTAAAAATGGGCTGTGATATACATTTACACTTAAGGAAGTTAGCTCTGCCGTTCTTGTAACAAAGGTACTGGAAACGCCAAATATTCTTCAGGTCGACAGCATAACTGATACATAACGCTATGAAATAATTTTTCGAGGTCCATTTTTCGCGCTCTTCATCGTGGCTCGCATCGGCGCTTTCGCCCACCGTTATAACAACACGTTTGGACCTTATTCGTCATTTTTTTAACCTATAACGTTATTTTGTAAATCAGTTTCCCAAATTCAAGCTCACATCTCCAAATGAATCTGCTTCCTTGCTGACGGAAACCAAAGCGAGAAGTGATTCTGATGTCACAGAAGGTAAAGAAGCAATCTGGTGCTGACCTTATTGATAAGATAATTGTTATGGCGGGATATTGAGTATAATTGACTAATAACCCGAACTCTCTCTTGATTGAGCAGCTTTGTGATCAATCTGCTTCTTATTTGATTAACGAGCTCAAAATGACTGACCTTAATTTCTTAATCTCCTTCTTCACATGACACCTTCGACGTGGATATCATAGAACTTCACAGGACATGTAATAAATGAACCTAGTAGTGGCTCACTTGCATATCACAAAAACCACCATTAAAATGGCATCACATACTACAACCGTCCAACTGCAAACTCCAATTGACTCACGTTATAATCGTATCCGCCACTTGGTAAAGTTTACAAACTTAAAACAGTGTTTATGAGCGCGCCTTGCCGCATCGTTTCACTGGGCCTGCCACACCAGTTCAGTCCTCTTCTTGACAGTGCCTATCAGCACATCTCTACTACACCCTAAGAGTCGCAATAAGCATGGAAACACAAACAGGAAAAAAATTAAAATCCGAATGAACTAAGCCAGTCAGATAATCCACTTATTTCTAATAATTTGAATGTTACCTGCCAGGCACAACCTGACGACTTATCAAGAGAGGGAGCTTTCGTAGTTTGCTAAGCGATTGTTGATATGCGCGTGTTAGTGATTGAACTTTTTGTTCCCTTCTCACGATTTTGCTAAAAATAGTGATATTAAAAAGCTAAATCCAAAATAACCCTATCTTGTCAAGTTACAGCAGTTAACAACTAAGAACAGGATCAAGTCTGAACGGGTTCTTTAATTTCGATGAAGCTGAAAAAATCTCTACACAGTGGTATGATTTGTGAGGGATTCCTTTGCACGCATTGCACGCACATCTCCTGGCCTGAATTCGAATGACAACAGTTTGAGAAAAGGAGTCGATACACACGACCTTATCTCAGCTTGGTTGTTACTGCGGTATGCGCATTAGCATCGTTTCATCTGGCAGGTTTTTTTTCTTTGTTTTCGTTGTATGCACAAACCACCAAGCGTTCGGTCACAAGGGACTCTTAGACACTTAAACATCCTTCATTATGCAGATTTTGTACCTTGCACGTTTAGTTTCAGTTCAGTTGGCGTCCAAGTTCAAGTTGTGCCGTTTCTTGTACACGTAAAACGCCGATAAGGTTTGTATGTTTTGCTTCTAGATTTTGTACCTTCGGCTTTTGTATTCTACTGTATCTGCAACATTTGTTCTTTTGTCAAACGTAGAACCGACTCTTGAAAAAACGACATTTTCTTTTTAAACCTGACCAAGATTGCGTATATCGTTGGTGAACTGTTGAAGAATAGAGTAAAATACGCGTCCGCGAGTTCGTTTGTGCGCGGATCTTATCTCAGCTCGGGTATTTTTTTTAGGGAGCAAAGGAAGGAAATTATCAACAGTTGCTGCGAATACTGGGCAGATGAGTTTACCGTGGCGTGATATTTTCCACATTGAAAGATCGACTAAAACGGCTTTGGAATAACTCGCAAAATTTTAAAATCACATCCCCACGAGGTAAGAGACAAAACTAACTATTTCCGATTTTTTGGCATTTGGCATATCAACATTCAGTCACTGCATGAACACTCCGCAATTTTTTTTCAATCATAGCCCACGAAAAGGTCTGTTTTCGTACTTGAATAGCAGTAATCGTCAATACTTTGATTATCAGACACTTTAATTAATAATCTACGCAGGTTTCTCTTGTCTGATTACTTTTAAATGACAAGGAAATTTACTGGAAATTCAAATGAGTGTTAAAGAAATTTAAGAATTTGTGATTCCTGGAGATCTTTTCTTTCTTCGTTGAATGAGTCAATATCGCTGAGCTCGAGGGAACAACTGCAGATTCCATTCACTGAATTTCTTTAGATTCTAAAACGAAATTTAAAGACTTAGGTCAACGCTGACCAGAATTAGAGAGCGACGTAAAGAGCAAGTTAAGAGAAGGATAGAGCTAAACTGGCTAACAATGACTGAAATGACATGACCTTTTGAATGTGTTCATTTCTTTAAGGATTACAATGAATAAGGCATTCTTCCCTTACAGGCCGACTGTTTTGCGTGCCGCCCTCTTGCTTATTAAGCGCGAGAGGAAAAACATAACCTTTATGAAATTGTCTTGGACGAGGGGTAAGGCCCATAGATTTATGAAAACTCGCAGGAAACTCATCAGTCTCAACAGCTTGAGGCCAAAACAACTTGTTATTGTCGGTTATCACAACAACACGCTCTACTTTTGTCGATTAAGTTATGGTAACAGTAATTCATGTCCTCCATTTCGTCTTAAATCACTCGCATGATTACAAAATCGGACTTCAAGTGTATTGGGAAGGGCAGCGATTCGACGCCCAAACAAGAAGCCAGCGCGCATGCTCCCAGCGTGACTGACCTGACTGACTGGATCTAAGATGGCGGAATGCTTGAGCCGACTAGGATTCCACAGTATTCAGCTATCCTTTCGCTTCCTTCCAACCTTGAATGTGCTTGAAAATCATAATAGTTTCATTTAGTATAAAAAAGTGCATTGGATCTTTTAAAAGTTCTGTCACCTGGCAATAGTCCATTTTACAGTTGTGTGCTTGGTTGCCAAGCCTTTGAACAGGAGTGAGGCTAAGGGTGACCTTGTTATGATACAAACCTTGCTGCTTTTGAAATGCAAATTAATTTGTTATCATGCTAACTAGATTCTGGTCTCTAACACAACAAGGTCACCTTCAGCCTCACTCCAAATCAAAGGCTTGGCAACTAAGTACACAACTGTAAAATGGCCTATTCAACGATCGAACGAAACAACTGACAGACCTAAATAGCAGACCTTGCAGATTGTCGATGTGGTAGGAAAGACAGTGTTATATGCAACGGGGCCTAAGGTTGTTACAGAGCCACTTCGGTGACATGTATGTATCTTGTATTTAAATTTTTGATAATGGCAATTTAACAGATATATTTTAATTTAATATTTTTTACTCCTTATTTTTACACATTTGTTAACACGTGATAACTGGCATTTGTGCTGGGTTCGAGTCCAATTGGTGATTGGAGCATTACCCCCAGCAGGGTTGTCAATAATTTTCCAAGAAGGTATGAATATGAAAAAAGTAGCTGAGGTTTTTTTAACCCTTTCACTCCCAAGGTCTCATAAGTAATTCTCCTTTCTGTCTCCCATACAATTCTTATGATATTAGTTAGGAGAATTTGGGTTTGGATCAACCAATGATCTCCTGATTGAAATTTTTTTTTATTTTCCTTACTTATCTTCTTGTTATTGTCTTGATATTGTTAGGAGAAATTCTGTCATGGTCACTCGTGGGAGTGAGAGGGTTAAGAATCTTCTTAGGGAAGAAGTGGAGGGGGGTAGGAATGGAGATTTAGGGAACAAAACCCTTGTCGTAGATAAGCATGACAAAACTTTGAAAAGGTTTTGACAATCAATCATAATTTTATTCTGACAAAGCAGTTACGCTGGCATTGACAACACCCACATGTTGTTCATTGTGGGATTCAGAACTATTACATCCACTCACACAAAAAGAGGTTGCATGACTTGTGACAGACCATAGTTAATAAAGCAAACCAGTTCGCTTTATTAACTTTGGACAGACTAATAATGGCATGACCCATGATAGTTAGTAACAGTGAGACCAATGAGGGAATACTGGAAACAAATCAAATGAGCCAAAAACATGGTGCTGCAAACACTTTGGGAATGTAATCTGGATCACTTTTTTCCCTCTGATCATTAATTTCTCAAAGCAAAGATTTTGAAAAATTAATGAAAGGCTTACAAGAAATTACTGAAAGAAAACTGTCTACATTGATGTCCATTAGGTAGTCTGGCAGGATTTTTGTAAGACAAAGCCTTGCGCTAAATGGAACCAAATGCATTCAAGCTGTGCTAGCCAAGATATTTTCATGGAAATGTGATTTATCAGAGAGAGAGACCAATGGTTGACACTTAGTAGCATTTGCGGAAGTGATGGGTGTCAATGATCTCTGGCTGAAATTCTCAGCTTGCTTGCTGCATACCTATTGGAAAAAAAGTAAGACAAGATTTGTTTTATCTGAAAGACAGTGCAGTGTCCTGCAGTATTTTATGATGTAATTGCATGTTAAAATTTTTTAACGAACTTGTTTGAACAAAGATTTGATTAATTATATCCCAATAAAAGTTGTTTGGGTTGGACCAGAGTATTTTGCACAGATGTCAGTTTGAGGGATGATTTATGTGCACTTATCTTTCCATCTGTGAAACTGAATTGTTAATAATGCACAAAATGTAGCAAAAAGCCATGACCATATGCCAAATTTGGATTGGGGTCACAAATTTAGTTATTCTGTTGTAATCAACCAGCATGAGGTGATGTTAATACTGAAGCACTAATTTCCAAAATTGGTCAATTTTTTTAATGTTTGTGAGGTGGAAAATGTTAGCAAAATGCAGTTTGTCTGGTAATCAGCTGACCAATAACGGTATAATTAAAGGGTAATCATTCTTAGGCTCTGAGAATGTTATAATATGATACCCATGATAAAGCAGAGGGGATTATTGAAGAATGTTCCTATCACTTTTTGCCAATAATTAAATATTTGGAAATTACTGAAAGAAAACTGTCTACACTGTCTGGCAGGTTTTTTGTAAGACAAAGCCTTGCACTAAATGGGACCAAATGCATTCAAGCTGTGCTAGCCGAGACATTTTCTTTGAAATATGATTTATCAGAGAGGAAGACCAATGGTTAACACTTAGTAGCATTTGTGGAAGTGACGGGTGTCACTGATCTCTGGCTGAAATTCTCAGCTCGCTTGCCGCATACCTATTGGAAAAAAAGTAAGACAAGATTTGTTTTATCTAAAAGATAATGCTGTGTTTTGCAGTATTTTATGATGTTATTGCATGTTAAAATTGTTGGATCAATATCAGTATCTGAGCAACTGCCCACCTACCCCTCCCCTAACCCAACATTAACCCTAACCTTTTATCAATAGACTGTTGTTGGATTAGGGGAGGGGTAGGTGGGCAGTTGCCCAGATACTGATATTGATCCAAATTTTTTAATAAACTTGTTGGAACGAAGATTTGATTAATTGTGTCCCGATAAAAGTTGTTTGGATTGGACCAAAGTATTTTGCACTGGCGTCAGTTTGAGGGATAATTTATGTGCACTTATCTTTCCATCTGTGAAACTGACTTGCCAACAATGCACAAAATGTAACAAAAAGCAGTGACCATATGCCAAATTTGGATTGGGGTCACAAATTTAGTTATTCTGCTATAATCAACCAGCATGGGGTGATGCTAATACTGATTTACTAATTTCCAAAACTGGCCAATTTTTTTAATGTTTGTGAGGTGGAAAATGTTAGCAAAATGCAGTTAGTCTGGTAATCAGCTGACCAATAACAGTATAATTAAAGAATAATCATCCTCAGGCTCTGAGAATGTTATCATATGATACCCATGATAAAGCAGAGGGGATTATTCAAGAATATTCTTTTCACTTTTTTCCAATAATTGTTAAATATTTGGTTTGTTGCATTGCAATAAAAAACACCTTTTTTGTCCCTGTTTGGCTTTAAAAATATAACCCAAATTTGAAGCTTTGCTATTATCCATATTTATCCTCAGAAAGGCTAGAGACAAAAGGATAAAGTGAGGGGTGCAGCTTAAATGCAGATACATGCATTTTGGCACCAAGTCTCCTCCTTCCAAACAAAATACCTTGAAACGTATTAATTGTGGATGCAAGTTTCCTTTTTTTAATCGAGTGAAATGAAGATGTTTAGCAGTCAATTACATGGATTTTGAAAAGCACGCGATTATTTTGGTCTGTCGAAGTGTATAAAAGCTTACCCCCATTGATCCAGACCCTAATTTTGAGAAAAGATAATTGAATCAGATTAGTCAATGACCTTAAACTGTTCCCAAACTGCTCGTTTTTCATATAAGATCACAGACAATTGAAATTGCTTAGATTAGTGTTGGATTTTCTCTTAAGCTCAAAGTATTTTTGGTTCAGTGATGCCTAAAATAAACTAAAAAAAGTGTATGGTGAAAATTCACATGTTAAAGGTTAGAAACGAGTGAAAGAGCTAAGGTAAATCTGGAGGTGTTATGAGTCTCGCTTGTTGAGATTGCTCCGAAAGCTTCTAAAAAGTCATGCAATTACTTAGTACCGTTACCCATTTCTTGTTACTCTGTTACTCATTACTCTGTGTGGTAAACTGTGGCCCCTTGTTCATATTCATTCTTTATAAAACTATTACAATTTTTCTTTGTTAATAGGATTCATTACGACAGCTATGCTATTTCTGATCCCAATTTACTGATTACTATTTCCATTTCAAGTGCAACAATATGCCAACGATTCTTGGCTGCCATCATGCTCTTCTGCTCTAACTTGAATAATCAAAGCAGCAGCAAGAGAATAGAATTCCTAGAGATTACTTGCATGTGGCCCATATGGTAAACGCCGTATATTTAAAGCAAAAACAAAAAGGCCAATGAAGATGAAGTGAAAGATTCAAATGGAAAGAGATGAATATGACACTCATCTGGAAACAGGGACCTAAACTGTGGAACTTGCTGAAATCTCTACACTGTTGAAAAGACTTTGATTACCAAAAAAGACTGTGCAGAAGGTGTTCAAGAACTTGTAAAAATAACAAAGAAAGACACTTACGTAATACCTTTTGTTGTTGAGTACTGTAGGCAACCTAGTGACATTCTTTACTGTAATATCTTTGTCCGCAATTAGTAGTTATCGTAAAGTGTTGTATAATTCAGTAGCAGAATGTCTCTTGGCTCTTGAGTTCTGTAGCCATTCCGAAGGATTTTGAGATAAGTAAGGTCTCAATAGTAGGTTAGTGGTTATTTTTTTGGTGTTTTGTCCAAACAAAAATGGTAGCAGAGCAAGGTTTCTTGTTCGCTTGCCGGATCTATAGAGATGACCAAAGCCAGAGAAAGTGCTGTGGACAGCTTGTAAGAAACCGATGCAAATGAGGTTCTTTTGGATAACTTAAAAAGACAGAAGAACGTTGTAAAGATGAAACTTACTAAGCTTTACGCTCGACTGACTAATGACTCTAATGTTTGAAGAAGATGTAGACAGAGCAATGGTTTTACTGGCTCTTGAAACTTTCATAGAGGAAAGATTGGATGTGATAGAGATTTTAGTGAATTGATATTGATTTATGTCAAGCAAGATGACAAGAAGAATGTAGATAGATCAAACGAAGAAATCGACAAAATCATGGAGTTTATGGACAAGGAGATTGGGACAGTCAAGGATTTTCTTTCCTCTTTGTCTTGAACATCACCATTGAAAGTTTTTTCACAGGGAAAAAGTGGTTCTAGTGAATGCAATCTTCAGCTGAAAGAAAGACTATGATGCCTTTTTCCTAGCTTAGTCGGCCTTTAAATTATCTGCGGATAAGAATCTCAAATAATCAGATTGCCAATGTTTAGTGGTAACAAGACAACGTTTGAATACTTTTGGACCACCTTCAAAAGCATCGTGGACGATTCAGACGAACTTGCAAGGTACCAGATGATATGATTAAAGTCCAGCCTTCATGGGAAAGCAGAAGAATCCATCTCAAAGCTGAGATTTTTAGATGAAGCATACAAAGAGACAAAAATACTCTCAAAGGTTTGGAGGTGAAGGAAGACGACTTCAAAATTATCTTTAACAATTAAGAAAATTAATTCTATTCAAGAAAGTAACGTACAAGAGCTTGACAAGTTTGCCGATAGCCTTGTTAAGACAGTGGTAACCCCTCACGAACTTTAAACTTAAATACATTAAACGTAAACCTGGAAGCCTCCTCGTTAGTATGATTTGAGAGAAAATTCCGCAGACTTTGTTATACAGATTCTACAGATGAGTAAAAGAGCACAGTCCACAAGAATGGCTCAAAGATCTGAGAGACTGGATAACTGAGGAATCAGAGTAATAAGTGAAAGCTTCAGAAACTGCCAAAGGAAGAATCAAGAGGGAAGCCAGAAGATCTAACAGTGAAGCCTTTACAACCTTTCAGTCAAGTGTGGCGTATCTCAAGGAAACCACCCAATGAAGAGCTGTGAGAAGCTCAAATCCATGAGTGTGGTCGATTGTTTGAAAGTCGTGAAAGGGCACACAACTATGCTTTGGTTGTTTGGCGAACAATCACCAAGGGATAAACTGTAGAAGAACAAAGAAATGCGGGTTCAATGGTTGCAAAAGGAACTATGACCGACTCCTGCATAAATTGGAAAAAAGAGAAACTTGTGACCTGTAAGCATGGAAATAAATGTGAATGTGTCACCCTTAGTGAGAGTCTTGACATTGACCACAGATCATTAAAGGCCCTTATCAAGGCCCTTATCAAGCTCACATCAAGGAGTTGATGAGCATGCCCACATTACAACACCTGTCTCTCCCCAACAGGACGAAATTGCCTCTCTGTGAACAGTGCCTGTCTGGATTTCCACAAATGGCAAAAGGATCAAGGTGAATGCCCTCTTTGGTGACGCGAGTAGTGTTTGGTATGTTAATGAGGAGCTGGCTGGAGTGCTTGGATTATCTGTGAAATATGAAGAAGTCACAGTAAATGTCCTAATGACACCATTCAGACATTTGATGGGATGCTGCTTAAAATGAATTTAGAAAGCTGTGATGGGAACATTTGAATTCCTCTTAAAGCTCTATGTTCCTGTCTAGTAACTGGAAGTTACAAAGCAGTGGATTGGTTGAAGTACCAAGATTGATGGCCTCACGTACATGTATGCAGATTTCCTGAACCAGCAGCTGATCCTATGATTCATCTTCAGATTGGTCAAGACCAGATTGACCTTCATTTGGTAAAAGCTGACATCAGAGGAAAACCAGGCTAACCAATTGCTAGACTAGGGCCATTGGGGTGGTCATGTATCGGCTGTCTAGAAGGAAAAGCGTCAATGAAGACGAAGAATTGGGCCTGTACTTTTTTTTAGCAGACCAAAAGGAAGAACTAAATGATTCTATGGAGCATTTCTGAGAAGTTGAAACCTTAGGCATCCTGCTTGCACAACACCAATGGCAAGAGAGGAGAAGATAGCCCTTGATAAAGTTCAAGTCGTATTTGTTCATGAGGGAGAGCGTTATCAAGTTGCCACACCTTGGAAGCATGAGCATCCAGCATTACTAATTAACTATGAAATGGCCTTCAGCTGCCTTAGAAATACAGAGAAGGGTTTCACTTGCCAGCCCTCACTGGGAGAAGATTATCAGAACGTTATCACATCTTACCTCGAAAAGGGTACATTTGTAAAGTACGCCAAGCCGAAAAGATCTGCAGTGTTAGTGATACCTCCCTTACTTCCTGTATGCTGTTCTGACAGGTCCACTACTAAGACGAGGATCGTGTTTGATGCTAGGGCAAAGTTACAAGATACATGTTTAAACAATCAAATTCTACCAGGCCGCAAGTGTCAAGAAAATCTGTTTGAAGTTCTCCTGTGCTTTCGTGATTTTGCAGTAGCCATAGACTGTGATGTCAGCGAAATGTATTTACAGATACGCATCTGGCGTACAGACTGTCTGATGTTTAGATTTCTTTGGAGAAATTTAGAAGTTGATCAAAGTCCGATGTATAGGAATTTGAATGCATCCACTCCGTTTCGTGCCCAGTTTGTGTCTCAGGAAAATGACGAGAAGTACTAGAAAGAATATCCGCCTGGCTCTGAAACTGTGAAAAAGTCAACATACACGGATGCTTCTTTGGATTCAATGGGAGACTGTGATGGTGCAATCCAGTTGTTCAAAGAACTTCAAGATCTGTGGAGTGGAGCAGAAATGAAGGCTTGTAATGGTTAGGTAACTCTCTGGAGGTGCTATCAGCCATTCTCCAGGAGCGCAGAGCACTAGAAACCAACCTCAACCACGACACCTTACAAGTGACAAACACCCTTGGAATTCTGTGGTATGCACAAGAATATGTTTTCTCTTTTTTGTCTCAACTTCAGCATTGGGGAGCATTCTAACTAAGAGGTTTATTTTGGGGAAAGTAGCCAAAATATAGGATCCATTAGGTCTCGTCAGTCTGTTCATAGTCCAAGCAAAGATCCTTATTCAAGATTTGTGGACAATGGGTGGTTGGATGGGATGATCCTGTTACTCAAAGAGATCATTATGCGAGCCCAACAATGGTCTTTTGAGTTAGATATCCTGAAAGAAATCAGAATTCCTAGAAGTTTGAGTGATTCAAAAGATGAGAGATCAAGCAGTTCCCACACCCTTTTGGATGCTTAAAACAGTGCTTATGGGGCAGTAAGCTATCTGAGATGCACCTACGATGAAGTTTGCTATAAAGTCTCCATTATTGCGTCGAAAACCAGGGTTGCTCCTCTGACACCCATGACAACACTGAGATTGGAGTTACTGGCAGCTGTTGTAGGTCTGTGACTATTGTAAAGGCCTTGGATATTCCAAGAAAGTGGAGACTACCTGATGTTCCGGCTGAAGATGAGTGGGCTGCCAAGTACCAGGTTGTTGTCCCAAAGACCTACAGACAGGACATTTTAGGCATAGCTCATGAGACCCCCTTGGCTGGCCGCATGGGTGTCAACAAAACCTTCCAGAAGATCTTAGACCATTTCTACTGGCCCAATCTAAGAAAAGATGTAGTGGGATACTGCAAGTCGTGTCTCGCCCAGATGGTTGGGAAACCAAATCAGACCAATCGCCAGTCATTCAAGAACCATTCAGCAGAGTCATTGTTCATTATGTAGGGCCACTACCCAAGACGAGGTCTGGAAACTAGTATGTGGTGACCATCCATGTGTGCATCCACCAGATTTCCTGAAGCTGTACCCTTGAGAAATATCAATGCAAAGACTGAAGTCAGGGCTTTAACCAAGTTCTCTACACTGGTAGGTCTTCCAAGCTCTATCTAGTCTGACCAAGGTTCCAATTTTTATGTCTGGCATATTTCAACAAGTTGTGTATGAGCTTGGAATCACACATTATAGGTCGTCTGCCCATCATCCTCAAACTCGAGGAGTTCTCGAAAGATGGCACCAAACACTAAAGAGCATGACGAGGATCTACTGTTTCAAAACAGAGAAAGATTGAGACGAGGGAATCCATCTACTACTATTTGCTGCATGCGAGTCAGTACAGGAGTCTCTGGGGTTTAGTCTATTTGAGCTTGTGTTTGGGCACACTGTGAGAGGGCCTCTTAAACTGCTCAAAGAGAAGTTATTATCTAGCAGTACTGAGTCTATTAATTTTCTACAGCATGTTTCAGATTTTCGCAATAAGCTTTTGAGAGCTTGTGAGTTAGCTAAAGATAATCTTAGTTCTACTCAGAAGTCTATGAAAGCGAAGTATGATGTAAATACTGTAGAACAGAACATTAAGCCAAGTCAAAAGGTTCTTGCATTGTTACCAGGGCTTGGTGATACACTTAGTTCTAGATGTTTTGGTCCCTATGTCATTGAGAAGAAGTTAAATGACCTTAATTATATAATAGTCACTCCAGATAGGTGTAAGCAGACACTGTTATGTCATGCAAGTATGTTAAAGCCTTATGTAGAGTGAAATAGTAATTTATTTAAGACCATGTAAAATGCAGTTGTTTCTAAGCCCAAAGAACTGAAAAGCGAACTTAGTAGCAGTCATCTTGGTCCCACTGACACAACAAAACTCACAAACTCCATTGTGCTGTGGAACTTGGACTCTAAGCTGTCACACCTGGAAGAGAGTCAATCTCGAAATCGCTTATGTTCCAGTTCCTTCAGGTGCTTTATGCGCATGTCCAGTTGTCGGGGAAATTAAAAAACAGTCGCCAGTGATCGGGGACCAAATTTCGTCGATACAGCCAAGGAGCTCCAGGATGTGGAAAATGCTCTGGATCAACACAAAGTTGAGGACCAAACAGTGGACAAAGGGGTCAAGTGGATTTTAATCTGCCCTTGATGCCACATTTTGGAGGGGTCCACGAGGTCACAATCAAAGCTGCAAAAAGGCCATTTGGGCAGTTCTCGGCAATGCCAATGTCAATGATGAAGAGATGACCACAGCCTTCATTGGGGTGGAAACCCTCTCAAATTCCCATCCCCTAACGTACCAGTCAGCCCATCCTAAAGACACTTCACCACTAATGCCGAATTGCCTCCTTCATGGACAAATAGGTGAATCCGCCCCTGAAATAGATGAGGAGGTCGCTTATATTTTAAAGAATCTGTGGAGACGTGTGCAGGAATTTCTTATCTCATATTTGGAGAAGATGGATTAGGGAATGGCTTCCATTGCTTAACCCCTGCCAAAAATGGACCAAAGTATGGCAAGATCTGAATGGCAGAGACATGGTCTTAGTTATCTCACCTTATAGTCCGAGAGCACTTTGGCCTTTGGGAAGAGTGATAGAAGTTTTCCCTGGAAAAGTTCAACATGTGTGAGTAGCCAAATGCAGAAGGCCAGAGTATGTTGTTGGACACATATTGAAATGTATTTTATTGGAATCTGGCTAGACAAAATGCCATACAGGAGTTTGATTACAACTAAAGACTGTGCAGAAGGTGTTCAAGAACCTTAAAAAAAACCAACAAAGGCACTTACATAATAACTTTTGTTGTTGCCGTGTAACGTGTGCAATCTAGTGACATCCTAGTGACAATCCTTTGCCAAATAGTCTTTGTCCACAATTTGTAGTTATCATATTGTAGTCATCTTGAGTTCTGTAGATGTTCTGAAGGATGTGAGATTAAGTTTAGGTTTAGATCCAATCCAAAGGGTCTCAATGGTAGTTTAATGTTTATTTTTTGGTGTTTCCAACACACTGGGCGTGCTGATGAATATGAAGAACCTGGAGGTATTGAAGTGATTGGCTGGTAAATGGATGGTCTTTAAGAAGAGCTGGCTTGTTGCTGCTGGCAATGCTTATCCTTAACCACTCTGCTCTCTCTGCTTGAAAAAATTTTCTTTTCATCATCAGAGCTTGTCAGATAGGTATTCGTTGACCACAAGCCAACCAAACTTGCTCTTATTGGTTAGCTTTATGGCCTTTTCCTTTCCAATGCTAAAGCAGTACCTTCCTCCAGGGCACATTTCACTTTCTCCAAAGAACTACTTTTCAAGGGCGTTCAAAACATATGTACAATTCTCATGATGAACCCTCTCATGGCGTCCTTAACTGTAGCTCTTTTCCTTTCAGAAAAACTTTTAACAAAACTGGCTGGCCTTGATTTGTGCGCTTTCATTAGGTTTTCTGAAAAGAGCCAATCAACATGCAGATGTTTTGATATTACAGTCAGGACAATTTTCTTACATTTTACCTCTGGTTAATAGTACATGTAAAAAACCAAGCTTTTTATTTCCAACTAGGTTGTAAAAGTAATGATCTGTTTAACTTTTTTTGTGTAGACCAGGAATGACACTGAGAAACTCTGGAGGGACATTTCATCCAAATTAAAGATCCATATCGCAGGAAAACACTGCCAAATCAAGAGGAACACAAAGGTCATATTATTGAAGAGGTTTGTTCTTTTTAATGAATATGTTTGTAAGTTCTTATGTTTAACACTTGAGGCTTTTGTGATGATTGCTGGCAAAAGGCTTCACAAGTAAAAACTAATAGTGATGGTCCCTGCTAGCAGTTTCATGCCACTACAGCCTATAGTTCTTAAGCTAAATTTAAATAGTGGGCAACCGTCAAACAAAGTCTTGTTGTGGGGGATCTGAATTGGGTTTCAACCTATGAGGCTTTGTTTTCACCAAACATACTATTGGTGACAAAATTGTGTGGCGACATTGATCCTTTTACCCCCTATTCCTTCAATTTTAGTCTCTTTTGCCCTTGTTAGTTAACCTCCTCTCCTCCACTCCCAAAAACAATGTGCATAGTGTTTCCATGAACCTTAAGATCCATACAAGCAACATTGAATGAGGGAAAGGGGTGTTTGGTCAATTATTTCTTTGAGAGAGCGTAGAAGAGGGAAAGGAGTGTATTCTACACATGCAAAGGAGCTCTTCAAATACAACAGTATGTTTAACTCATTTTGTGATGCTGTGATTGTAAGCTGGATTTGCATACACTCTTTCATCGTGCATGTATCAAACATTTATCTTGTTGGTATTTCTCCAGCTTATCGACAAATGGCTTATAGGAAGAATGCAAGAGATGAAAAGACTAGAATGAAGCAGTTGGTGGGTCAAAAACTCCACCACCACTACCAACAAATAGGGCAGTTATAGCCAACAGGACCCACATACCCCATTCAAAGTGAAACAACCGCTGCAATAGGAGAACTGTTAGCAATCCTCCAGGATAAGAACGATATTGGAAGCCCTGATATTTTGTGACAGAGTTTACTAGAGGACAATAACATGCCAAATCAAGCAAACATTCACAGGTAGGAAAAATTAATAGATATAGATTAATAAATGTAATTACTTACAACAGCAGTCCAATTTGGAGTTTGGTTAATCATGTGCACCTGTGTGTGCTGTTAGATTTGCATTTTAGATGCTTTACTTTTTATACTTCTTTTTTAATACACTAAAAAATGACACAAGTCTAAATAAGTGGCACCCCGTGTTATGCTTTCACAACTTACAGTGTACTACAAATGGACACCACACATCTGTCTACTTTCTCGTGACAGCCGCGCTGGTGGGAGAGGTGGCTGAGGCAGACTAAGAATGGAGGTTTGGACTTTGCTTTGTGCTATTGACAAAATCAATATCAAAGGATTAATTTCAGAAAAGAAAAATGCAGCTTCCCTACAGGACAGTAGCCTCAGGAAGCGGTGTGATAAAACATGGTTTGTATAAGCAAAGGTAATGATTATTTCACTCTGTTTACAGGGCGCTAGCATGCTGATAAAACTTGGCTTGACATAATTGGTTGATAGAAGAATCGGGAAATGAAGAGAAATGGATTAACTCCTAATTCCTTAGTTCTGGCCATTGTCTCGGGCATAAAACATTATTATGTGCATCTATGTCCTAAACAAAAAACTCTGAACGACTTCATTTTTAATTTTTTTAATGTAAGGTTAAAGGAAGTGCTTCAATCAATTAGCATAAATATTTATCAGGTATGAAAGGTATGATGCAGGTGGCCGATATGTGATCTTCAAACATTTTAGCAAGAATGTGGGCATTTAGGCAAGACAGGTTTATGGTCAATATCATCACCAACAATGGCATTGAGTCTTAGAATGAATCTATAAATATCAATACAGATAGTACAAGATACAGATCTTTATGAAGATCCCCTGAATGCGGTTTTTCAGCCAGCAATAAAAATGATTAGATAGACATACAGACGACTAAGTTAAAGAATCTAACACTATAGTTACAGCTTAAAATTATATATTAAAATTATGAGGAGGAAAAAAGGACGTACACATTTCCCGACAAGCTGTTTCGTGAATCGCTTCACCTCTTCCAGGGTTTAAAATGGGAAATGTGGCTCGCCTTTTTTTCCTCTCATAATATTTATTATGCTCTGCTCAACGTATTGAGCACTGTTCTACGCGAAAATCGACTCTTGGAGACTTAACTTATATTATATATATCAGAAAGAATAAAAAAATATAAAACAATGAGTGTTAAACTAGAGCAGCGAGTAAATTGGCACTTAGATTTTGGGGAATTTTTAAGAAAATTAAGATTACTGCTTGATGAGTTCCACAGTTTCGCTCTTCGGTAGACTTCTGCGACCAGTGGATAAGATGGCAAAAAGGTATATCTAGAGTACTAGCTGAGTGAGTTTGCGCAGTCATGAACACATGAACAAAGCCTAAACTTATGTTCAAGGTCTCTGGAGCAAGATTATTAACGCACTTGAAAAACATTGGTTGCATCATTCATATTTAAGTCTATCTTTAATGGGGAGCCTTTTCAACGATGATTGTTCTTTGGAATATGGTCGTAGCCAGAAACAATACATCCAGCAAAAGTGTGGACCTTTTTGTTAATTGTCAATTGTCATGGAGTATTGCTCCATGACGCTTGAGCGATATAATAATTTTCCAAAAAATAAAGACATACATACGTCGCAACCAGTGTTTTCCTATCCACAAAGATACTTAATTCTAGTGATTAGTTTTTTCACCTTAAACGCCCTAAGATGAGGCCTCGGTCTTGGTGACACGTCGGGTGAGAGTTGTTTGCTGAAGGGTTAGTTTGAAATGGTGGAAGTCTCTGACAGTAGTTGTGGTACTCCAAATATCAGAACTCTGATTTTAGCTGGGTTGATCAGAATATATTTTAAAATCATTAGTTCTTTTTGACAAATCCACTCTTCTACCTAAGTGTTCTCAGTATAGAGGGATTGAAGGAGGCTGTGCCAGTAGATGAATACAGTCAATGTGCACTGAGAAATCGCTTTCGTTTGGGTTCTTGTTACGTGCACCCATGAGTCAAGATAGGGGACCTAGACAGGGACAGGGAGGTCGAATTTGTGCAAGGAAAGGAGGTTTAGGTTGCTCCCTGCTGATCTAAACTGCCGTGGGAAAGAAGCTGATTCCCCACAAAACACAACTTTGACTATTGAAGTTAGATGAATTACAAAAACACAGTAAATGAAAGTTGAGAGCAGAAGCTGAAAATGAGC
>NC_089323.1:10868596-10896327 GCF_036669915.1 Pocillopora verrucosa | reverse complement strand
CCCTCTGCTCCAGGGCATCAGGATCTACCTGGTACATGACAGCATGAACCAAATCTCGTGGTACCTTCATGTCGTAGACTTACCTAATCTTTTTATGCAACGCCCTACAGTTTTCCTGGCCCTTCCACTTTGAAGTACCTTAGTCTTCTATGTAGAGTTCTAAGGCTCCAAGCATATTGTTCAAAATCTCTAGACACGAGGTCTAGAATCTCTACACATCACAGTTTGAAGGTTTCTTTCAAGGTCTGATCTTCCTTTCAACTGTCATTTCCAGTATGAGATGTCATGTTGGAAAGATACGATGCCAGCAAAGTGCCAAGGTGCATAATGGTCTATAGCAGCGATAGGCCATGATTATATATTTTTTTTCGCAATACAAAATTTTCCCCCTTGGCCTATTGCTGCCATAGAGCATTAAATAAGAGTTCATTTTGATTCAAAAGTAAATAGATTTTGTTTTGATTTTAAATGTTTTTATTTTTAAAAAATTAATCCATTTCATTTTGATTTAATTTCATTTGATTTAAAAATGATTATATTCCTCTTTTTTATTTTAATTTACCAGCAAATAAACAAAAAAAAATTGTATAAAGTCTCTAAACTTAAGTAAATTTTCTTATAGCAGTTCTAGGCCACCATACTACTCTACTATAGTGAAAATCTCACTTGCCTGATCTTGTGCACTATGTTTCTGTTGATGCTGGTACCTTTGAGAAACATCCCTTAAAATTTGGAGTTCCACAAGGATCTGGTTCAGGACCCATTTTATATATTTTTTAAACATGTCACCACTTTCAGACATTGCAGGGAAATTCAATTTGAGTTACAATATTAATGCTGATGACTCGAACTTTATTTGTCCTTCAAGCTAACCATACCTGATGATAGGGATCTAGCTATGTCTAACATCAAGAGCTGTGTGAATGAAGTGAATCACTGGGTGCTTTTGAGCCACCTTGACTTCAATAAAGACAAGACTGAGATATTGGCATTCTCTGTTTAACATTTTCCACAACCACTTCTTCGAGATATCTCAGTTGCAGATGAAACCATTGACTACTCACAGTATTGCTGCAACATTTGATAGTCATTTTTGTAAAATAAACATTTTGCCAATATTTGCAAATCTTTGATTTAACCATCTCCGAAACATTAACTACACCACGAGGTACCAAATGCAGACCACCAAAGTTGGATCATTGCAATGCCCCACTTTATGGCTACCTAACAGCACTATAAAAAGGTTACAGCACGTCCAGAATGCCACTGCTTGTCTCATCACACTTACAAGAGATAGCAAAGAGTCAAAGCTCTCGCCATTTTATTAGATAATCAAGACATACCCTGTAGATAAAGCCATGGCCATTAAGTCCTTTCGTTGATGAACTAAATGCTTAACTAATTATCTGATCTCAAGAGGACAAATTCCAACACTACTGATTCCAATATTTGTGATACAAAAAAAGTTAAAGTTCAAAAAGCTACCTCAGCTTAGAAAGCTTCTTAACGTCGTCATGAAGGAGAGCGGATGTGTGATTCTGAGCTCCCGAGTTATTGGACTTGTACTCCTCTTGTGTCTTGTTCATACCTCGAGGAAAGGTAAACATGACTACTCTTTTACAAATGAGTACTTTGGTCTACGTTTCCCGCACTCTACGTCGGTTAAAGTGGCAAACTGGGATTCGAGACTCTGCATAATAGAAAATACAAAATGGCGGGCATACGTGCATGTCACTATTGGAGTGAAACGAGCAAACGTTACTACAGCCTATTATGCCCATTCAACCTCGACCTTTAGACCTGTTATACAACTGTTACATGATGTTGAACTTAACCCTGGACCAGCAAACAGCTCTATTAGAAACAAGTCTAAAAAGTCAAATGGCAATGTGAAGATTGCACATCTTAACGTTCGCTCGCTTAAATGCCGTGAGCACTTCGTTCTTGTAAAGGAAACGGTACTGGAAAATAAGTTTGACATATTTACCGTATCCGAAACATGGCTCAACAGTTCAGTTACGGATTTGGAAATAGAAATTCCTGGCTATGTTATCTACCGTATCGACCGACAAGCGAAGATTGGCGGTGGAGTATGTGCTTATGTCTCACGAAATTACAGGACGGAGTACTTGAGCGATATATCTCTTATCACGGCCTCTGGCTTTCACCAACTGTGGCTAAAACTCCACGTCAGGAACATGAAGTCTTTCATTGTCTGTACAACCTATAGACCACCGGACGCATCGTTATCTTGTTTTGATTCAGATCTCACAGAGAACTTTATTTATGCCTCGTCGTTCCATGTTCCAATTTATCTATTGGGAGATTTGAACTGCAGACTTGAGAATAGCAACGATCCTGGAGCTAATGTCCTTGTTAATTTCTGCCGTTCCTATAACTTGTCAATACTGATCAACACGCCAACACGAGTTACAGAGACTTCGAAATCAATTCTAGATGTTATCCTTGCATCGGACACAAGACAAGTTCAAACGGCTACGGTTATGGAAAGCTCGATTAGCGACCATGACTTGGTTTATGTCACCTTAAAATTGAAGAAAGCGCGCGCCAAACCCGTCTATATTACAACCAGAAGTTTTAAACACTACAGTCCTGTTGATTTTAGCAACGACGTATCACTGGCACCGTGGTCCATAGTTGATGTTTTCGACGATGTCGAGGACAAACTTTATGCACTTGATTCGCTATTTACTGAAATACTCGACCGCCATGCTCCAGTTAAAACCTTCAAAGCACGCTGTAAACCAAATCCATGCGTAACAGACAACATCCGGGGATTGATGAAGACCAGGGATGATTGGCGTAAGAAAGCAAAGAAAACAAATGATCCGCTATCTTGGACTGCCTACAGATATTTCAGACAGGAAGTAAAGAGGGAAATCAGAATTGTTGAACAGGAATTTGTGGCCCAACAAATCCAGAGGAATCCAAATAACACCAATAATATCTGGAAAGCAATTCGCCAGTGCATCCCCTGCAAATCTACATCTCAGCGAACATACAGTAAGAGCGACAAAGCTGTTGCAGACGAATTTAATCAGTTTTTCGTATCTGTTGGTCAGAGCACTGTTGACAAAATTACGTCCCTGGCTAATGAATGCAACCTAACACTTAATCAGAATTATTTTGTACCGAGACAATACGCTCTCTCTGACCAGTTCACACTGAGTACCATTGATTATAAACAAATAGAACGTATAATAGCAGCGATGCCTTCAAACAAGGCCCCAGGGATAGACAAAATCCCGATTCGTGTCATCAAGGATTGTCTTAATCCAATTGTTCACCCAATAACGTCTATCGTTAATGCATCCTTTCAAAACTGTGTTTTTCCATCAAAATGGAAGACAGCTGTGGTTACACCAATCCCAAAAGAGGGCGACCAGGAACAGGCAAACAATAATAGACCCATCTCACTTACACCAGTCTTATCAAAGGTTTGCGAAAGGGTAGTACATAATCAGCTCACCTCGTATCTGCAATCGAATGACACCCTATCAAAGAGCCAAAGCGGTAACAAGAGATGGCATTCGTGTGAAACGTCTGTGATTGAAACAACTGACACAATTCTTAACGCGATTGACAAAAAGAAGTTAACGGCAGTTGTTCTATTAGACATGAGCAAAGCTTTTGATAGCGTCAATCACGACACGTTAATTTTAAAATTGCAAGATGTCGGAATTTCCAGAGACGCTCTCCAATGGTTTCGTAGTTACCTAAGCAACAGGACACAAGTAGTACGAATCCATTCAACGCTATCTGAGCCTTTGTCCGTGACCAACGGCGTCCCTCAAGGAAGTATCTTAGGCCCACTACTATTTAGCATATATACGAACGATCTTCCATCGATCCCACAGAAATGCAGCACTCAGAGTTATGTAGATGATACGAAACTCGTCACTTCCTTCGAACTTAAAGACAACCTGGATGCAATTGCTGATTTGGAAGACGACTTGTTTAAAATAGGAGAATGGTGTTCCAACAACCAATTGTTACTTAACCCTGGCAAAACCAAGCTGATGGTCAGCGGTGAGTTGGTCAGGACGGACGTTACTTTACGAGCTCCGCTAATCTTAATCAAGTTTGGATAATTTTTCGTTTCGTTTTGGATAATTTTTCGTTTCTTTTTTCACGATCGTTTTTCTTTTTTTGCTTTCTGAGAGATTCAAGAATGCCCGAGTCTGTTGCTAGCCTTAAGAGAGAGAACAGTAAGCTTAAAGATCAACTGTCTGTCATGGCGGATGAGATTGCTAGGATGAAGGTGATGCTGCTGGAGCAGTCAAAAAAACCTGCAGCGACTAATGACGAAGTAGAGCAAAGCTTAGAATTCATGAGTAAAGAATATGATGACTTTGAGCGATTCAGGGTCTCTGCTGGTAAAGAACTTGATCGCTTAGGTGCCATGCTTGATGAGATTGCTGTTGAAGTTAACAGAGTTTCCAGGAGCATCGATGAATTTCAAGAGTACAGTTATCAATATAATGTTAAGATTGTTGGTGTCCCTCAATTGAGTCAAGATGAATCCTCGGCTTCTACGAGTGCGCTATGTGAATGTTTATTTAAGGCAATTGGATCCGCTGTATCAATTCATGACATTGACACAGCTCATCGAGTCCCAACGAGAAGCAATGACAATGGCGGCCCGCGGCCAATCATTTGCCGATTTATTAGACGATTGTCAAAAGATGATGTCATGAATCATAAAAGAAATGCAAGTAAAGTTGCCCCATCTGCTGTTGGTTTACCTGACGATGCCTCCCTTTCCGCTGTTAGAATTTTTGACCATTTAACGCCAAGGATGCAAAAGGTTTTATTTGAAGCTAAGAGGTTCAAGGAGCAGTTTCACTATCAGTATTGCTGGTCGAAGGGATCGCTTGTTTATCTTCGTAAAGATACCACGTCTCGAGCCATCAAGATTAAGGATATCACGGACCTGCACCGATTAACGAATGGACGTGAAGGCTAAGTATTCATGTTGATGTAGAGTTGTTTGTCTGTTTTTAGATAATAAGTATGAGTGTTAGCAAGAAACGTGTTCGTTGTACAATTAAATCTACCCTAAGCGAACTTCCATACGCGAATGTTGAAATTATTAGAGCTCATGGACAGTTTAATAACATTCTCAACAGTGACTTACCGACCAAGAAGTACTTAGACAAACTTCATAGTATTTATGATTTAGATTTGTTTCGCTTAAATACCGAATCAACATTAAATCCCGACAGAAACTTAAGCATGCAACAAATTAGATGTAAATATTTCTCACCCTATAGTTTTTCTATGTTTAAAGAGTCTTTGTTGGAATCAGATAGTCAATGTCCTTTCTCTATGCTTCATACTAACGTAAGAAGTTTGCGGAAAAACATTGATAATTTTCAAGTCCATCTTTTAGATGAACTTGACTACCAATTCAGTGTAATCGGTATTACAGAAACAAAAATTACAAATTCATCTGGGCTAGATTTCAATGCCTGCATACCAAACTATCAGTTTGAATATGTCCCAACACCTCTATCATGTGGAGGTGTTGGAATGTACATTAATAATTGTTTGAAATATAAGGTTCTGGAGAGAACATCTAAAGACGCTTTTCAGGCTTTATGGATCGAAATTGAATCCCTAAAGAGTAAAAATATCGTTTGTGGAGTGATTTATAGGCAGCATAATGATCCGGAACAATTCCTCCAATATGTTGACTTTACTTTAGAAAAACTTAGCTCCTCTGATAAAGTTGTTTATCTTATGGGCGATTTCAATATTGATCTCCTCAAATCTGAAATTTCCGATTACTCCCAAAATTTTTTGTTATCTTTACAATGTTATTCGTTCTTCCCGGTAATTGATAAACCAACTAGAGTCTACAATAATTCTGCCACACTCATTGATAATATATTTCTGAATAGATTTGATCATAAAATTTCAGGTGGAAATATCGTGTCAGACATTAGTGATCACTACTCCCAATTTTGTTTTATCCACAGTCTTATACCAAAAAATTTTACTGCTAAACATAAAATTCGCGATTATTCCAACTTCTCTGAAGAATGCTTTATTAATGATGTCTTGGATACTGATTGGGATAACTCAATGACATATGGATCTGTAGACAAATGCTTTTCTTCCTTTTACAATAAATTTAACAAGCTCATTAATAAACACGCTCCTCTCAAAATTTTATCTAGGCGCAAGGCTAAACAATTTTCCAAACCGTGGATAACTAAGGGCCTACGTAAATCTATCAAAATAAAGAATAGACTCTTTTATTCAGGAGATATCTCAAAATATAAGCTGTATAGGAATAGAATTGTTAGTCTTTCTCGTCTCAGTAAAAGATTGTATTATGAAGCTTACTTCACTACAAATCTAAGAAATGTTAAAAAAACGTGGGAGGGGATTAATGAACTATTGAACAGACAGCGTAACAGAAAAACAGTATCAGCCCTTCAACGCTCTAACAACTCTGGAGTAACACAAAATCCGTCTGAAATAACCAATATCTTTAATCAGTACTTTGCGTCTATTGGACCGCGGCTTGCACGCAATATATCACCTTCCAGGATAAATTTCCAGGACTACCTTGTCGGCACTAATCACTTTAAGTCTTTCTTTTTTGATCCCGTCGTTCCATCCGAGGTGGACTTGGAAATCTTGGCTATACCCAGTAATAAAGTATATGGCCTATATTCTTGCCCGGTTCATCTTTTAAAATCTGGGCGCCATATCCTTTCTCCACTCTTAGCTGCCATGATGAATAAGTCTATCTCAACGGGTATTTATCCCCATCTTTTGAAGCATGCCAAAGTAATTCCTATCTACAAATCGGGAGACGAAACTGATCCATGTAATTACCGCCCAATTTCCCTCCTTTCTGTCTTCAATCGATTATTTGAGAAATTGATGGCTAAACGTCTTAAATCACATTGCGAAAAAAACGGTATCTTTTTTACTTCTCAATATGGATTTAGAGACAAGTGTTCAACCCAACATGCAATTTTAGATATCTTAAGCAAAATTCAAACTAATATTGATGCAAAGTTATTCTCTTGTGGTATTTTTATTGACCTAAAAAAGGCTTTTGATACGGTGGATCACTCAATCTTACTGCACAAATTATATCATTATGGAGTCAGAGGAATAATTAATAACTGGTTCTCTTCGTACTTGTTGAACAGGAACCAGTCGACTCAAATTGGTTCAACCGTGTCGAATATAGAAGAGATAGTTTGTGGTGTCCCTCAAGGGTCTGTACTTGGCCCCCTTCTCTTTTTGATTTATGTTAACGACATTTACCGTTGCTCCCAGATTTTTGAGTTTTACCTATTTGCTGACGATACTAACTTGCTTTATTCAAACAAAGATCTTAAGGATCTTGAAAAAGTTGTTAATGATGAACTCGCAAAAGTGGGTGACTGGTTGGACGCAAACAAACTTTCTCTTAACACTAGTAAATCTAACTTTGTTATTTTCCATCCTTACCAACGCAAATTGGACTACATAGTTCACTTGAAAATTTATAATAACGATCTTAAAAAAAGTGTATCTCTAGAACAAAAAACTTTTGTGAAATATCTAGGAATTCTGATAGATAATAACCTCTCTTGGAAGTATCATATTGATTATATCTCATCTAAAGTTAGTAAAGGAATTGGTATAATTGCCAGGTTAAGACATCTTGTCCCATTTGCCACACTTCTTAACATCTACCGCTCCTTAATTGAACCCTATATCTCTTATGGTCTTATTGCCTGGGGACAAGCTGCTAACACTCATTTAAATAAGGTTCTCATTTTACAAAAACGTGCTCTACGACTAATGTATTTTGCGGATAGCAAATCTCATAGTGCCCCGCTATTTGTTAACTCCAGAATCTTACCAATAACTATGCTCTATTCTCATTTGGTTTCCTCTTTGATGCATGACATTGATAATCACCGTGCCCCGTCTAATATTTCTATGCTCTTTATCCACTCCGAGCAGGTTCATCACCATTTCACAAGATTCTCAGCAACGGCTAATCTGTACGTTAAAGCGTCTAGAACTAACCAACTTTTATTTTCTTTTGCTAGAATAGGTGTAAGATTGTGGAATAGCATCCCAAAAGAACTTCGTATTAAAAACAGAACCCCGTTTAAGCGTGAACTTAAAAATCGCCTGTTAAAACTTTTGGAAATTGAGGAGATGAATGTTGATATACGCTGCTCTGAAATTTGTAAATATCTCTTGATAAAGTAACTCTTCGTTTAAGTCTTGTTTCAATTGTATTATATATCTTGATAACTTTGCAATTGATTATTTAATTATTCAACGGACTTAATTTTATTTTATTTTATTTAACAATTGTATTTTTATTAATGATTATCTTTGTTTAATTGTATCGGTATGTGATCCTTAGCAGAGACAGCACTTGTTTTAGAAGGGTGGCCCGCCTAGAATAGCTTGCTAATTGCGGGTCACCTAGGACTGTGATAATATTGTATTGCTAACAAACAAATAAAATTGAATTGAAAAAAAATTGAATTGAATTGATGATATTTGGCAGCAGGCAGATGCGTGCAAAATTGCAATTTCGCTCCCTTTCCATTATGGGTGAGGACATCGTCCCCGCAGACACCGCCAAAGACCTTGGTGTGATTTTGGATTCTAATTTAACTTACGATGAACACATAATTAAGACCGCTTCCTCGTGCATGTCCCGCCTCGGCCAAATAAACCGTGTCAAGCATGCTTTCGACAAACGTACACTTTTGATGATTATTAATTCCTTAGTTTTCAGCAGGTTATTTTATTGTTCCAATGTTTCGTCAAATACCTCAAAATGTAATGTTGACAAGTTACAGGCGGTGCAGAACTTCGCATGCCGCATTGTTAGCGGTGCGCGTAAATTTGACCACGTTACACCAATTCCCAAGGAACTAAATTGGCTTTCAGTTCAAAGCCAGCTTTACTACCGGAACGCTACTATGGCCTTCAGATGCATGACTGGTCAGGCTCCAGATTACCTCTCATCAAAATTCATAAAGCGAGCCGAGGTTAGTCGACGTAGCACCAGAAATTCGCAGCTTTTGCAAATTCCATTCTTTAGAACAGCTAGCGGTCAGAGAACATTTTTCTATAGAACTGTAAACTTATGGAACTCTTTGGATAATTCCTTTAAACTGTGCAACTCCGTTAAGGTTTTTAAAAAACGTTTAAGGACCAAATTACTCAAAGAGTTGTAATTTTATATATTTGTATGCTTTTATTTTTCTTTTAGAACATTCAGATTTTAAAACATCTTTAATTGTAAATAGGATTTTTTAATTGTAATAGGATTATTTTTATAACATTGTCTTTGAAAAGCCCCCTTGGGGAAAGTCAATAAAGTATGTTGTTGTTGTTGTTGTTGAAGCCGACAAAGATCAATACAGATCTAGCTCTGAGCTTACTGATGTGCTGAATGAGGAAAAATCTTTGTGTTTGGCTCGTAACTTGGACAAGGTCAAGGAATTGCTTAAGAAAGGAGATAACTTATCTGCTGCTTTTGATACTGTTTATCATGACATTCTGCTCTCTCGTTATTTGATATAACTGGTGAGCCTCTACTATGGTTACAATCTTGCATGTACCTGTCTGATCTTATGCAATATGTTTCTATTGATGGTGGTACCCCTGTAAAACATTCTCTTAGATGTGGAGTTCCACAAGGATCTGCTTTAGGACCCATTTAACATCTTCTTTACATGTCATTGCTTTCAGACATTAAAAAGAAATTGAAATTGAGCTTTCATTGCTATCACACCTCTACTTGTCCATCCAGCCAACTATACTTGGTGATAGAGATCTAGCTGTGTCTAACATGGAGAGCTCTGCAAATGAAATGAATCACTGGATGCTGGTTAATCACCCTAAATCAAATAGAGACAAGACTGAACTATTAACAATGTCTGTTAAACATGTTTTAAGATCACTTCTTTGCGATATCTCAGTTATGAAGAAACCATTGTAGCTCCCATTGCGGGCCTATGTTGTACGTAAAACATCCGGGCAATCGCCCATGTGCTTTTGGAAGGAAAATTGTCGCGTTCATGTTGAGATGTTTGTTACAGTGAATTATCGTTGTTCATAAAAACCTTAAGCTCGAAAAGTCGGTGAGTTTTCATTGTATTTGTGTATATTGTAATTTTGTTTGTTCTAGGCGTATTTTCTGTTTGCAGAAAACCTCCCTTACTGGTTTAGTCGAGTTTTCGATTTCAAGCATTATGTGTTTCTGTGAAATAAATAACAGTTTTCGACTTCTACGAATTGGTTCTGGAGTTTGGAGATTTAACTTGCTTCATAAGAATATTTGGAAGTGGCAAAGGCATCGTAATTTTATTTCGGGTATTATTATTCGGTTGGAACACTTTGATTTTGGAATTATGGAAGATAACCTTGAGCTACATTTGAATTCTTCGCATCAACAAGTGAGTGATCGTGCACGCTCGACCGTATTGGGCGGTTCGATGGAATTTGAGGAAGAAAGCGGCGCAGGAAATATTCAAGTCAACTCGTGTAACGAAGTTGAAGACATGAAGGGATATTTGAACGAGAAGAAACACTCTAAACAATTCGCGCACTGGCTATGTTTGAAATCTGTCCAGAATACACAACAAGATTACCCGTTTGATGGAAAACGGCGGCACCCAAGACGAAATCTCAAAGGAAATGGAAAATTTTAACGACGGGTGGACTAAATTTATGGATGTCCATGATAGATACTGCAAGTGTTTGGTTGTTGGTGTTGACACTCCGGCGTTGGAAAAGGCTGAGAAAGGTTATAAGTAACAAATGGAGCGAAAATTAAATCTCAATACCGCTGTAAAATGGTGGCAACCCGAGTATCAACACAGCAGTGTATTTTCAAGCTTAGGACGTAAAGGTCCAGGCAGTAAAGCTTCCAAATTGAGCTTAAAGACATCTTTGAGTATGATGTCCCGAAAAAGGGAAGCTCTTGCTTTAGCTCAGCTTAAGATCTGCCAATTGAAAGTTCGCCAGCGATTGGATGAAGAAGAACATGAGATTCGAAGGAAAAGAGAGTCAATAGAAGCCGAAATGGAGGCAGAAAAGGCTGCTGTATCATTGAAAATTTATGAAGAAGAAGAAATAGGAGAAGAAGGAAGAGACATGGAGTTAGTAATTAGTCATGACAAAGAACATTGGCAGCCACCTAAATTACATGGTGTGACCGAACCAAGGGGTTCTTCAGAGCCCTTTACAATGGATCGAACACCATCCCTCAAACCACAAGTTCCTACCATTCCATCTATGCCTACGACTAATTATTTAAATGAAACAGTGTCTGGATCATTTCTCCCACACCCCAAACGAGAAGCCCTTGTCGTTCCTATCTCATCGTATAACTCAGCTCAGCCAAATGGTTATGCAACCTTGCAGCCAGTCACTCATCTGTCAAGTTGCAAACAGCTTAGATTTACATCCTCATTGGATAAGCCTGCCTCTGGAAGTGTTAGTGGCGTTACAGCATCTGTGACACCTACAAGTAACACAGTAACAAGTTCGTTAACTGTACCTGTGATTCAACCCTGGGAATTGCAGCACACCACTTCCCGCTTGCCAAGTAGGGATTCGAAGCCCTTGCTTGTTGATTCTGTAGTATCCAGTATTAAGTCTTCACAACCATTGTATGAATAGCCCGTTAAAGAATCGTGGTTTTCTGTTTGGCAAATGCCGCAAGCTCAGTCATCACAAAATGTGACATGTAACACAACACCAGCACAGCAGGTACAGCACTTTGACAGTGGAAGGGAAATGGTGAAAGCAATGAGGCAAGTGGTTTCCTCGCCAAAAGTTGAATACCTCAAGTTTGATGGAGATCCACTCAGATATGTGTCAATTATTCACAACTTCGAAACTTATTTGGAAGAGGACAACCCTGATGACTCTAGGTGGCTCCAATTACTGATCCAGCACTGCACTGGAAAGGCAAGAGAAGTGGTCGAGAGCTGTGAGAATTTACCAGTTTCTGATGGTTATCGAGTAGCAAAGGAAACACTGCGCGAGAATTTCGGAAAGCCGCAAGTAATTGCAGATGCGCATATTAAGAAACTGCTACATCTACCCAGCCTAAAGAATGTGGATGGACCTTCCTTATTGGAATTTAGTAGACACTTATACACTGCTGATCGAACGTTGACTGGAATGGGCACCGAATATGTAGCTGACCTTAACCACATGAACACTTTGAGAGAACTAACCAAAAGGTTGCCAATGCTCCTCCGAGCAAAATGGACGGAGTGCGCTGGGAAAATCATTGTATCAGATCAAAGACCCAAGTTTGGAGATTTCGTGAAATTTATCAAAGAAAGAGCCAAGTTGGTGGACAATGAGTTTGGATACGACATGAACTCTGGACCCTCTAAAGAAACAATTCTCGGAAGGAGTAAGAGAATCAGAGCAAACCTCCCCTCCACTCATCAACATTTTTGACTGGAACTGGATCAAGCAGTGGTCGTCAGAATGAAAACATGAGAGGGCCAGACTTCCTAAAGTGAATTTCAAGTGCCAGAAATCTGGATGTGGCGGTAACCACCACACCCTAATGCATCGTTACACTACAGGAACCGGAGGAGAACCTAATGCTAATGCTGAACAACAATCGCGAGCAAGACAAGGAAATGCTTTGCCTCCTAATGTTACTGGGGCCGGCAATGATGGAGAAGCCACTGTA
The DNA here is from genome assembly GCF_036669915.1 of Pocillopora verrucosa. Lineage (NCBI taxonomy): Eukaryota > Metazoa > Cnidaria > Anthozoa > Scleractinia > Pocilloporidae > Pocillopora > Pocillopora verrucosa. Next base: position 10,883,600 of record NC_089323.1, on the reverse strand, counting down.
GCGGCCACTGGGGCCGGAGAAAACCAAGCTTGTCTTGGGATCTTGCCTGTTAAAGTTCAATGAAAAGGTAGCGACAGGATGGTCGAAACGTATGCTCTGCTTGACCATGGTTTGGAGGTGACACTGTGCCATGAAAGTCTGGCAAAAAAGCTTAAGCTTAATGTAGATAGACTTAGTTTCACATTGACTGGAATGACGGGCTCAGCTCAGGTGGAAAGTTGCCTTGTAGATTTGGTTATGAAGTCCTTGGATGAATCAGTTACTGTTGCCAATGCCAATTTCTACGAGTTGTATTGTGAAGACAGAAGACCTTACTTGGTGGCCTCATCTCCGAGACATTGACATTCCAGTGCTAGAAAATGGAGGAGTCTTGCTTTTGATTGGTCTCAAAGAGAATCCTGGCCTGTTCCTTCCACTTGAATGTAAATCTGGTGGCCACGATGAGCCGATAGCTATCCGATACAGCTTACAGTGGGTCCAATGGAGGGTCAGTAAAGGGATCACGGTTGTTAGTGAATTTTGTCCGCACAAAGGAAAGTCAGTTGACGCAAAGGGGAGTCCACACTCCAACATTGAGCCGTTTGAACATTTGTGTAATGGAACTTGCCTTAATAGTGAAACTGGTTTAGTGGAAAGAAACGCAGATGTCACTAAGGAGCAGGAGCGAGCTGTTAGTAGCATGAAAGGCCCAGAAAGTAACGAAGAAGAGCTTCAAATTCATGTGAATGTCCTTCAGCCAAAGGAAAATGTTAAACACGACACAGATGATGAAATCTTACATCGCCAACTCGAGCAACTTTGGAAAACTGATTTTGGTGACTCTGCCGTTGGAATAGATACCCTACCATCCACTGAAGACAACAAAGCCTTAGAAAAGATGGAACAATCCCTACAAAGAGTGGGTGACCACTTTCAAGTTGCTCTGCCATGGCAGGAAGAATTACCTTATCTCCCCAACAATAAACCGATGGCAGAACAAAGGTTACAACTTTTGAAGAAACGACTGCTTAAAGATGGAGAGTTGCTTATGAAGTACCGAAGCACAATGCAAGAGTACATAGTTAAGGGGCATGCATGCATTCTTTAGAAAAGGGAAAAAGTCTGATCCTTCCAACTACAGACCTATATCTCTAACCTGCATGGCATTGAAAATTCTCTAACACATTGTACATGGCCATGTGATGAAGCATTTTGAACATTATAACCTGCTAACAGACAGTCAGCATGCCTTTAGATCAAAAAGATCCACAGAACTTCAACTAATACTTACTATTTATGATATTGCCAGTTTCCTACAACAAAACAAATCTATTCATGCTGCTGTGTTAGACTTTTCCAAAGCCTTTGATAAAGTCCCTCGTCAATGCTTACTAATGAGACTGGAGCGTTACGGTATCCATGGAAACCTTTTGTCTTAGATGGAATCCCTTCTCACCAAGAGAGTCCAAACCGTCATCTGTGAGGGTGCAACGTCTCCCTCTTCCCCAGTGACCCCGGGTGTACCACAAGGGTCAGTACTAGGCCCATTGTTGTTCCTGAAATACATTAACGGTCTGACCTCTACAGTCAAGCTGTTCGACGATGACACTCTTTTGTACGGATTGGTGGTTGAAAGAATTACGGCCACTTCGTTCCATGACCACTTCGTTCCGTCCTTTGGTCACTTCGTTCCACCAAAGAGTCACTTCGTTCCAAAGAATAGTCACTTCGTTCCAAGTGTAAACTAAGCGTGTAAACTACTAAAAAGTCAGACGATGTTGTCATGACAAAGCGTGGTCATGCGTCCGCTTGAGTCGGGTTGCTATGATCAAAGCATGGTTTATTAATCGAATGCTATCAAAACGTTATTAAAGCGTGGTTTGTTCAAATTCAAGTTAAGTGTAGCTGTTATCTACTTTAGTCTTAATAATAAATTTTAGCGAGGGTTGTAATGACAATCACCGAAGAATATGTTTTCACGATGAAATCGTTTGTGTCGTCTTTAAACAGTCGGGTTTTTACGAACAAATCATAGATTTGCATCTTCTTCAGTGAAAGTAACGTATGATGAAAGTAAAGTATGATGAAAGATGGATCATATCTTATAAAAGGGAAAAATAGTGAAGCGCTTTGTGATCACATGGAGATGTCGTGATGAAAGTTCTCTATTCTGGTTGCTATGAACAACGCGTGGTTTCACATCTTTTTGCGTTTATGTTCAATCTAAACATGATTTCGCATATTCGTCAGTCTAAAACTAATAAATACTGTAAAGAAAGGTTAACTTAGTAATAACAAGCAGGTTCATCTTTACTCAAGTCTGATAAAAAAGTAAAGCGATGTTGAAATAATGAAATCAAGGTTTACTTTGGTCTGGTTGCTATGATCAACGTGTATACGTATAGTTGTTTCCGGTAGTCCCAGATTCCACGCACACGGCAGGTACTTCACAAGTTTCAAAATGGCCGTCACAACAGACGGCGTATACCGTTTACTAGTTTTGTAAGATTAGAAGTTTACACGCTTAGTTTACACTTGGAACGAAGTGACTATTCTTTGGAACGAAGTGACTACTTGGTGGAAAGAATTGACCAAAGGATGGAACGAAGTGGTTTGGAACGAAGTGATCATGGAAGATTGCGACAATCTCCAAGACGATCTCAACAAACTAGAAATTTGGCAACACGAGTGGCAGATGCAATTTAATACCTCAAAGTGCATCATCATCTGCATTTCAAATAAGCAAAGTCCTCCTCAACGGACATACTTTTTCTGTGGGTTCAAACTTGAACGAGTAGACTCTGCATCGTACCTAGGAATTACTGTTAATAGTGAGTTAAGGTGGTCCAAACACATTTCATCTATCTCAAGCAAGGTGAGTCGATCCTTGGATTGATCCAGAGAAATCTCTGGAACTGCCCTAGGAAAGTACGTGAAACGGCCTATACCAGCATTGTCCAACCCAAACCTTGGAGAGAGTTCAAAAGAAAGCTGCTCGTTTTTGACTGCAAAACTTCCACAAATCAGCAAGTGTGACAGACATGTTATCCGATCTGAAATGGGACGCATTAGAAACAAGAAGGAAGAAAAACAGATTGACTCTAATGCACAAACTTAGTCATAACCTAGTAGACATTAACACAGAGAATACCAAACAGAGAAAAAAGAACACGCAGTAGCCATGCTTTTAAATATAGAATGCCAAAAGTATCTAAGGACGTCTTTAATTTTTTTTTCTTCCCTAGATCAATAACAAAGTGGAACTCACTGCCCGCTGACTTAGTAAATTGCAAGTCATTACCTGATTTTAAGCTAACCTTAGGAAAGTACGTGAAATAAGTAAAGTAAATTCCAATTATGAATTATCATTTATTTATCTTGTTATCTGGACATTTTTACTTTTATTTAATTTATGTATATGAACGTATATATATAGACATATATATATATATATATATATATATATATATATATTATTTTAGCTTTTATTTATAGTTGATGTGATATCTAACAAGATTTTATCACCTCAATAAATGTAGATGTAGATGTAGATGAGATGAGCTCAATACACAACTTGCTCGTTGAGTCACTTGCAGCTTTTGTCAAAGTAAAGGGTTAAAGTTTGAAGAAGTTGCAAGAACTGGACTGGGAGTAGAATGAATTTGTCATTGCAGAAACCCTAAGTGCTCCTCACATGAGCTGGTGTCACCATTTCACACAACGCCAAAGACCAACAGGTTTAAGCACGTAAACAGGGAACTGGTTCTTGGACTAAGACTAACCCGTCGTGGCCACTCAGCTGCTGAAAGTGTCCTAAGTGTTCTGAACCTACCTTTGCCAGAAGAAGGGCGCTGAATGTGATCCGTTTAACTATCATACCATTTTAGCGTTACCAGTTTTATCAAAAGTCATTGAGCAACATATGCACAATACGTTATACACTTTTCTCTGTGATAATAACTTTATTTTTCAAGAGTCTGGTTTTTGCAAAAAGAACAGTACTGAAACTGCCCTCATCAAGATAAATGATGACCTCCTATTTGATTTGGAAAAGGACAGGGTCTAAGGAGTGGTGCTTATTGACTATTGCAAGGCATTTGATATGGTTGACCATGTGCTATTACTGAAGAAACTGGAGGCATGTGGCATCGTGAATACGGAGCTTAAATGGTGTCAGTCTCATTTGACTGGAAGGAATCAAGCAGTTCGCCTGGGTGGAGAGGAGCAGGTAATTTAGTGTTAACAACTGGGTTGAAAACGTAAATTAGCCACCGTAAAGGGTAAAAAAGCTGACGTTTCGAGCGTTAGCCCTTCGTCAGAGCGATAATAGGCTCGTAAATGTAAAAAGTGCAACACTTTTAGCTTTAACAATCAATAGTTCACTCTCATTTGATTTTGGGTGGAGAGGAGTCGAGTGAGGCGCCAATGGAACATGGAGTTTCTCAGGGGAGTATTTCAGGCCCACTATTCTTCACACTATGTATCAACCATCTACCACTGCATGTCAGTTCATAAGTAGACCTCTACGTTGATGATACTACCCTTACAGCATCTGCTCACTCTAACAATTTACCTGAACTTAAACTTTCACTAAATTTCTCTGCAAATGAAATACGTCACTGGGCCGTCTCAAATAAACTCCCAATCAACGAGTCGAAGTCTAAAGTCTCGACAATCACAGTCACAGTTGAGGACAATATGCTAGTAAATGTAAAAAGTGCAACACTTTTAGCTTTAACAATCAATAGTTCACTCTCATTTGATTTTCATATTGAAAATCTTTACAATAAGCTTGCCACGTGCATAGGTGTTTTGAGGAAAATCAGAACGTTTCTGTCACTTGAACAGCGATTATTGTTCTACAATACCATTATATTCGCCCGGTAATGGGCTATGCTGACGTCATTTGGTCATCATGTGACAAGGAAGCACTTTACAGATTCTTGAAATTACAGATGCCTACTGCTGGAATCGTTTTATATAACGACCACCTGGCACCCTCTGTGACACTTTTTACTAAGCTGTAATGGATACCTTTTTACGGAAAGAGTAAAATTAACAAATGTGTTATTTTTTATAAGCACGTAAATGGCTCTCTTCCAAACTATCTCAATGAACAACTTACGATTAACAATACACAACATAACAGAAGCACACGGTATGCTAGCTATAATTCTATCTGTCCTTATCATAAGCGCGAGACTGAAGGAGGCTATTCTTTTGCTGTATCAGCAACCATAGCCAGCCACCATCAGTACCATAGCCAGAATAGACACTAAGGCTTCTATCGTCAGGCCATAAGAGAAAATAGAGGTGATGCAAAAGCCATGTCAAGAGCAACACATGCCATTTTGAAGCAATATTCCAGTTCCTCAGACAAGCCTCCACATGGGGACTGGCCCACAGGTAGGAACTCATGGTGCAGTTACAACAGGGATATAGTGACCTGGGAAAAGGCACATGTACCAATCAAAAATCCACTTCTGGGATCTGTGGTTAGGTTGATGCAACCAATATTTAATCGCCTTGGCTCTGAAGAATTTCTTGTTGGGTGTGAGAGGTGTCTTGATCGAAATAAAAATGAATGCTTACACCATGTTATCTGGGGTATGGCCCCTGTGAAGGCAGAAAGAGTAAACAAACAAACAGCCAAACACATAAGAGCAGACACACCTGAAGCCATGTTGGAATAATTAAAATGCCAACAACATTTCCGCATTTGAAGACTGGCCACTAAAGAGTTGTATAGAAGTCTGGAAAGATTTATACTATCAGGACGTCTACAGGGATAATGTCCAAAAAGCACGGGTATTACATCTTAAACAAAAAGACGAAAGCATCCGCGGATACACCTTTACGTCCACTGACAGGTGAAGAGGAATGCATTCAATTAACATTATGTGCACAGGAAATCAACCACTTTGAATTTGCAGCCACCACAAAGGGAATTGTAGACATGACAAAAGAACAAGAACTGCCTGTATTTACACGGAGCACCAAACAGTGGGAAAATTTTTATTGCTTTATCCATTGGTTTGACTTTCAAAAAATTTATTAATATTGGTAACAGTGCTAGTATCTTTAAATTTCAATCAGCTGTAATCAGAGATGTGTCCTACTTGAAGAAGCAATCTTCGAGCTCCAAACACTGGAATTATGGAAAAAGATTTTGAAAGGTACACCAACCTCTGTTCCAGTGAAATTAAGAGAGGATGCCATGCTATATCGAGTACCGTTCTTGATTACTACAAATAACGGTGATACTCCATGGACTAGATGTGAGAATACCAACCCAGAAGCACTGGAAGCACTTTTCAGGACTACACTCACCAGGATGATCAAACTAGACTATTACGTGTAGGTACTTTGTTATACTTATACTATTTTAACAAGCTCCTATTCGATTCAAGCTTGCTGCTAAACTTTTTGCACTTTACATTGCTGGACATATTTTGTATATTTAAATTATTCTACCTGCTCAAAATTGCATTCATAGTTTCAGATTTGTTAAAATGTTAAGCTTTTGTTGGACTTGTTTATTGTCATTATTAATTATACTATAAATATTTATCAATCCATTTAATAATGGATACCTCGAGGATGTCAGTTGGAACCACACTATGAAGAAGTTTAAGTGCTCTCCATGCAGGCCACCAAACTCTAACTGCAATGTTTTCACAACACAGCAGTGAAGCAAAGCAGAACTCCCCCGTGAATGAAGGTGTTCAACCAACAATAATAACAAAAAGTATTGTTTTTTTAGCCAGCTGTGAATCAGGAAAGAAGTTTGGAATGATTGAGCAACTTTATAAACAACCCTTTGCCTCAAAGGAATTCCCATGGACAGCTCTTCATGTATTTAAGGTAGAACGATTTGACTTTATGTTTGGTCTATGGTCAGCAGAGAATTTGACAGAAAAAAGAACTTTTATTCTTCTTTCTCATGTTTTCACCACCTTTAACAGTTGCAACTGATGGCTATGCCATGCCGTTCTTCACACACGAACACTTCAGTGGTACAGGTAAGAGTAAGTCTGTTTACCAGAGATATGGCTGATCAGGCCAGTGTTTGACTCCATTTTCCGTAACAAGAGTTGACTAAGTATATTCTGGGATGTGAAGCCCCGATATTCATATTGATTTACATGTCTATGTAACTGCTGTGTCTACATACTGCATATTGTTCATCCAACTTTGCCGATGTCAATTATATGAAACATTATTGTTTCTAACAAAAGTAACATAAAAAAGTGACCCGAAATAAAATATTTCAAACAATGTGTTTTTACATCATTTTAACTTTCTTTATTTTATTTTTTCAGTGATTGCCATTACCAACCAGATCCTGTGGCAGCCTAGCTACTTTTAAGAAATATCTTAAAGCATTTCTTTTTAGAAAAGCGTCCAGTGCTAATTTTTAATACTGAACTTGTGCATAGTTTTAAAAGCTATATAAATGCATATTATTACAATTATAAAATATTGTAGATAAATTCAACTTTAATTTTGACATGTTCATTCATTTTGATTCTGGCTATCTGCAGCTAAACACTTCCTACAATAAAAACAGTTTTAAAGCTCTAGTTTCAATCATAATTTGCTAAAAGATAGGCCATTAAGTATTCATCAAGTTGATGAATATTCACATGTGATAATTATTAGATGCTACACACACAAGTAGACAGATTTGTTCTGAAAATGACCACGGGTCATGAAAATGATCTTATTTTTACATCTGTGTTGGATTAACCACTGACCAATGTTTAAGACCCATAAATTTATCATCTCATGAAATTCCTAGGCTTTGGCATACCTTTGTAAGGATTTCACTGAGTACCCATTGCCTATGAATTCATGTGGTATGAAATTCGTTGAGAAGGAATACGAGTCACACCATGTGAAACACATGCAGTATGTTAATGAGGACAAATTACACATCCCTGTTAGACCTAACCATTCAAACAGTTAGAAATCCTAAGGAGAGATGGCTAAGAGCAATTTATTACGTGGAAAGGAAACAGTCAGAGGGGCATCAACATCAACAAAAATCTTTCGAAATAGCATGAACGTAGCGAAACACTGCCTGAACTTAGTGGAAAAATCGAGGCCATGCCAACAAGCCAGTGCAGAATACAGGTCATTTCTGGAACTTAAAGAACTATTGAAACATTTGAAGCTATCTGAAAAGGCCATCGAGATGGCAAATGTATGCCTTGAAAATATTGAAATCATGATCAACAAAAGAGTAAAGGCAATGTTTTCAGAGCCCTGTTGTGATTATGCTCCCTTGCTGGAATTTTAGTCAGCAAGCTGCAACAGTTCATTCTTGCACATAAGTAAAAATGTGTGATGTAATTGGAAGTCAAAAAGGGAAAGAAAGAAGCTCTAGGTCACAGGCTAGAATAGGAACCTATGAACTTATAAGAGAACTAAAAAATTAAGATTAAAGATTGGGATTGGCAGCACAGCTTGAGAAGTCTAATGAGGATGGAGGAAATCCAGAGATCCACTAGGGAAATTTGAGAATGCTGAAGGTCAAATTACGTATCATGATATTAAACCTAGTGTACCAGAAAATGCAGGCATTTGCAATAATCCAGATAACCCTTTACCTCAGCAACATGTTAAGCTGCCGCCCCAAATAAATCGTCCACATTAGGCACCCACACTTCTCAAAACGATTAAGCTTATTGCTATGTGGAGGAACACTTATTACCTCATGGATAGGGAACTCTCAGCCAAGCATATCAAAACAAAGGAAGCAGAAAATGTACAGGCAACTGCAGTGCTTCTAAAGTCGATGTTTGGATATTATGTTTGATCAATAAGCAAACAATTGGAGGGATGCTCAATCATGTCCATCTCTATAAGGCAGCCTTGACAGAACTTGAAATGAGGTGTTTGTTGCTGGAGCTCTCATGGAGACTCTGCTTGAACGAACGATTATTGTTGAGAAAATGGTGCAAAATGAGAAGTTTTGAGGATTTGGATGCTTTCAAGAAGAGAAAAAATGAAGCTACTTTTATAATTTCTAAAGCAAGAAATGAGTTTTACACACAGTTCATGGAAGAAAACAGCCAGGATCAAGGAAAGCTTTTTAGCGCAGCGAAGGAGCTCCTAGCAGTGGAGAATAAACTGTCCTTCCCTGATCACCTAGATAAAAACAAACTCGCAAATAAAGCTGCTAAGTTTTTTGTGATAACGGTTGATGGAATTCCAAGTGAAATAGATTCGATGAAAATACTCGTGACTGAGACACATGGTAACATTTCATTAGGCGTTGAGCAAAGGCTGGAGTCATTTCAAATGAGGGTGATGTTTGTGCTTTAATCCAAAAGTTGGTGAAAAAGACACGCATGCTATGCCCTCTTCATTAGTCACTTAATGTTTAGATGTTTTTCTTTTGGTAATCACAAACATTGCCAATACATCATGGGGATGTATTGGCAATGTTAAGATAAGATACGCAATTGGTCAATTTCCTGACTAATGGAAGGAAGTGCTTGTACATCCACTCCTGAAGAAGACTGGTCTAAGGACTGCATACAAAAATCTTAGACCTGTAGGTTACATGCAGGTTCTCTCCAAAGTAGTTGAGAGGGCTGCTTTTCTTCAGGTCTGAAAACGCTTTGTATCCTCTGCTAGAGTCAGCTTACAGGAAAAACCATAGCATAGAGATGGCACTTGAGTCTTGAATGATATCTGCAACATCAATCTAGGCATTCTCTGCGGGTGTTTGTTGACGGAGGGCTCTCTGATAGCATTCATTTACCCTTTGGTGTCCCACAGGGTGATTGTCTGGGGCCGTTATTGTTCACAATGTATGCTAAAACTGAATTCCTGATTATTGGGACGTGTCATCAGCCTGCTAGAGTGAGTATTGGTGAATTGTCAGTTGGTGATTCTGAGGTTGTCCCAGTAAGTACTGCAAAGAAACTTGGGGCTTGGATGGACTCACACTTGAAACTGGACACCCACATTACCAAAACATGAAGTGCAGCCTATCATCACCTTCATAACATTTAAAGGATCTGAAAGTACATCACATACAAATCTACACAAAACTTGGTTCATGCAGTGGTAGTTGGACGGATTGACTGCCTATATCATGAATTTGGTTTCAGTGAAGAAATTCCCATACCATTCGAGGTCCCATGATGAGTTGTTGTTAACTCAACCTTCAGGCAGGGTCATCACCAATGTTATCCTTGTTCTTTTTCCTAGTCTTACTGACTTTTCTATTCTTATCAGAAGTCTTAGGAGTTCTTTAACACCGCTGATCAATTTACCTCCTTCCTTTGTACCAGTTTTAGTTACCTTCTCCTTTTTTAATTTCTTACTGTCAATATCACCTGTATTTTCAGAAACAAGTGTCACAGATTTAGATGGAGTTGTCTTGGGTTCATTTTCTGATTTGAAATTCTTTGACTTTTTAGCAGCTTCCTCCTGAACATGTGGTGGTGATAATTTTTTTGAATTTTGAGGAGATACTTTTTTCCTTTTAAATACAAGTACAAGATTAGATTATTTTGAGATAGTAATTTCAATAATGGTGAGATCTGCAGATAAATGTATGTTTAGTTTTTAATTGCAAGGTTTACTTATTTTATTTCAGTTGTTTTGAAGTGCATTAGATCATATTTATATTTCACTACATATGTACTACATTATTATCAGAAATCAGTATGTCAATGCAGATGTGGATTGTGACATTTTGACTGCATACTGCTACTCTTTAGCAGGTGATGATTTCAATTGAGTATGCAACCCCAATAAACTGTTGTGCTCAGCTGTGACTGGATGAAATTCCACAGTCCTCAGTGGTCTGCTGTTGCATGGCTGTCTTGCTCCTACATTTCTTGATTGTCGACAACCAGGTTGGCAGTTTCTTAGACAACTTCCTCGTCAGATGGTCTAATGGTTCTTTGTGTAAGCCCTGATATGGTCCACTTCAGATCAGGGAGGACAACTTGGTCTAAGAGGAGCTAGCACATCCTTTGTATGCTGTAGAATTTCCTTGACAAAGGTGGTTTTGCCTGTTGAAGGACCCCCTTAACAGATCTTCTGACAGTGTCTGCTTGTTTGGGATAGAGTGGTCCGATCATGGATTCAACCTTTCAATAATTTGTATGGCAGGTATATTGTCAGGATACCTAAAATTTTGAATGCAGTTGCCCCCACATCACAAGCATTGCAGTCTACGATGATTCACCAAGTTTTGCCTACACAGTAGTTAGAATTGAGTCAAGTGGAAGGATAGCAGAGAATTTGAAGTTGCGGAGAGAGACGAACAATAATTGTGTCATTTTGCAATTGGAGAGCTTCAAGTATCAGCTTGCCATGCTAAAGCATGCTTAACAGCCGATTCCCCAGGAATGCTTTAGACAAATGTTGTTGAAAAGTAATCAATTTTGCCTTTGTTTGACAAACATTTCAATAAAAAGAGAGCGCAATTTAACCAGTTTTTGTGGGGAAATGATGGATATGTGTTGCTCATTCGAGATGTTAGTTAATTGGCAACTTCTTGTGTGGTTCAAGACAATGTTACATGAGCAGAACAGACGGCTATCGTCTTCTTGGATAACTCTGCAAAAATCTCCTGTAGTTGTTTTCACAGAAGTGTGGGCATTTTTAAAAAACTTTTCTATAATTTGCAGAGTTTGAAAGCCACAGTATGCAGCAATCAGCAGAGAGACACCAAAAACCCTCCACAGAAAGGAAATATGGTACATTTGCTTCTCGTTTTTCTTAGAAATGATAGCAAGTTGAACAACTTGTTTGGACTAGCTAAGAAAAAATATTTTAGACGGTTTGCCATTTGTTTGATATCTCAACAGATATCTTAATTCGTTCTCTTAACAACAATGCATTTGAGAAATGCACCAATGGCAACGCTTTTAACATTGTGACTATTCCCACTTTTTAGTAACATTGATCCAAGAACACCTTGAAGATTTGGGATGTTTTTTAAGATAATTGTGCAATTTTGTGGAAAATATGCAGCCCCAACAGCCAGGATAAGTTCAAATATATTGCAAGTTTCAAATATGTTGTGGCAAAATGTATTTGGCAAAATTTCTTGCGTAGTTTGTAGTATTTTGCACGGTTTTTGTCAATTTCGCAGGATTTACCTAAAATTCATGGCTCCCTGACCACACCAAAACATTAAAAAACCCTGTATCAGTAACCTTCTTCAAAAGTAATAACTAGCCAGAAACAAAATTTGTCTCATTACTCAAATAATCCTACTCTATCATAATTAGTATTAATGACTTTCTCATGCATTTCAATTTCGAAAGTATCCAAAGAATTTATTAAATGAGTCATGGCTAATAAATATTTAGTAACCCCTCTAAAAACAATAGCAAAATCACTTTTTTAATTTATTTACCTTCAATGATGCTCCTTTTAGAGTGCTTTCATGATTAACTGATGATAGCTCTCCATGAAATATTGGAAAACAGTCAGGTGAAGAAATGACGGTCCACTTTGCAGAACTTACACAACCTACAGCTTGGCAGCCGAGCAGCAATCCCTCTGTACCACCATACAATCAGTTGGTTGACCCATAAAGAAAAGAACTCTTTCAACATAATCCAGAATTTCTGTAAAGGAAACTAAAAAATGCTAATACTATCGTCACGTTGTCTATGGAGCTAATCAAGTTATGGTGTGAAAAGATTTACTGGTATAAGGTTAAGCCCATTTATGTCGTAAAAAAGACAAAATCAAACTAGTTAAAAAGTGACCTGCTAAGGAAACATTTAACCTCTTCACATTCCTACCCCTGGATTACCAAATCTGATTTCGGAAAAATCCCATTGACACATTCACCGTACATCCACAAATTATCCTACATGTGTTTTGTCCAAGAATTATCCTTAAATACTGCAAAGAGACCATTGCATACACAACCAAAAAGGCATACCTTTGAAGCACTCTCTCCTTCCTCATTATTGTCTATTGTCGGTTCTCCAATAAATACAATTTTAACAAGGTCATCTGCACCTCATAGCTGATTTCATTGAGCCTGTTTAACATCTTTCCATATGTGAACCTGCCTGATGTTCACTCTGACTGGTTTTTTAATACTCAAGTTGTTGAGCAACCCGTGAGATAACCTTGACGCTTTCCTTGGTCTGAGGCTAGGGAATCTGTAGGGCTGGATCTGTGATGCAAGCTTCTCTTCCTTTGCCCGCACAATTCGAGTTTTGTTGCTATCCATCATTTGATACATTGCTCACCCAAACATTGCAGCATACATCTGCATGTAACTGCTATTGTAATTACAGGAAAAAAGAGAAAGCAGTTTGTAATACATTCAATACCATTGTTGTAAGGGATGACCTCAACTGTATGCAATACTGAATCTTTACTTGCAAGGTCTGTTCTGAACACTTGTTTCTCATCGTTTTTCTGTGTTTCCTCATCCCCTCAACCAGGCTGACTTCCCATTCATTGTCACTTTCATAAAAAAGACTGGTAACTGAGAGAACAAAAAGTCACCTAAATGGCGATAAAAAATTGAAATGGAGATACAATTTTCCAAGGTCTTCTCTGCATTTTTTAATGCCTCTATTGTGCCAGGTAAATTCATTACCTCCATCTAGTCAGGGAAGAGCAGAATAAAGTCTAAACCTTCATCTTGACTCGCGGGTAATAGAACTTTCCAGAACATTTCATCACGTCATGCATTTATTATGGGATAATACTAAAATAGTTCTCATGTAAGCTTCTGGAATGTTCCAGAACACTATGTGAACATATTTAAAGACTCGCTTATGTAGTAGGAAGAGTAGTTGTTGCTGTCAGAGCCACGATTGTTTTGAAAGCTATATCTCGAGAGAGAGTTACTGCGCAAGATTGCTTATTTAAAGGAACTTTTGGGACAGCAGTGAGATTGTGTCAGTGTTGAGCTACGATATAGACTGTAGTGTGCTTAATTAAGTTTATTAACAATAAGTTATGTACTGCTTTGAATAGTTGCTCCATGTTAAGAACATTACTGGCTGTTTAATAAAGTAGTTGAGTTTGTGGGATTGTAGTGCTTTTCTGTCAGTTATATTATACCGTAACACTTATTGAGAATCACTGTTGACTTTTCATTCACAGGTAACATTTTTCTTTAGTAATAAAGTACTGCTTTAATATGGTTATGAATATTGGTACATCTTTATGGTTACAAACAACTTCGAAAAAGAATTTTCAAAAGACAAGCTTAGCCACTTACACCCTCACATCAGTATGCTTAATCTCCATCCACACTGTTCTCTACACACTTCTCAAGGTGCTAACAAAGAGAATTTGTTGAACAATCAAGAACTTCCTCAGTTGGGGATCATTTCCTTTATTCCTGTGACCTTAATGTGTTATTCAGGTGTAATATTTTAAGGAGAAATTGCATGTAGATGCTGGTCACTTTCAGGGGTTAAAAGAACTACATGTACCGAAAAGTGACAAGGCAAGTAAAACCATACTGTTAGTTAGTTCACTGTCTGTTTATTTTCAATGCATATGAGAGGAAATATTCAGAGCAGTTTAAATGTACCTTAACTCTATCTTGTTCACTCTCCACTATTCTTTGAATATGTGTAACTGTTATAGCAACTCACTACAAACAACAGAAACAAAAATCAGTGTGGATGTCATGTTATTTCTTAACTGAATAAATACGTTCTGATTAAAGATGTCCCTTTAAATCACAAGTTGTTACAGAGAACCCAAGAATCAAAAGGAGCTGTTTCTGCAGAGGTCTTTTACATCAGAGGCTATCTTATCATGATTCACTAATGCTACGACTCTTTCAACCAGCCACTTTTTTCTTCACATAATAACATACATTTCAAAAAATTGTCATAGTTGTTGGCTATGTTGGCACCTACCTTTGGTATTTGTTATGCAAGATATTCTGGTTCGGTACTGTTATCATTCCAGTTAGACTGTTGTTATTATGATCTTTGAGTTCCCAAGTGCAAGCTGGCACCATGGCGTTTGGTCAGCTCATTTTCAGCTCTGCTCTCAACTT